>NW_024574111.1:0-1227 GCF_900044065.1 Fusarium mangiferae
GCTTTATTTAATAATTTAAAATTATAATATTAACTTTTTATATTAATATTAACTTATTAATATATTTTTTTTTTCCCTTACTATTAGCCTAATAAGGCTATTAAGCTTCTAACTTTCTATCTAAAGGCTTAAACAATAAGGCCCCTATAGTAGGCCCGTATCTTAAAGGTCAAAATCGTATAAGGTTTATCTGCCTCAGTGGCGCAATTACTGCCTTGACCAAGCAGTATTAATACCGCCTGCAGGTCCCTCGGCAGCTGTGTCAGCCTTCTTCCTTCACCCTACCCAAAAGACTAAGACATCTTAGATCGACCTTTTCAACATACCGGGCTAAGTCTATCACAAAGTACGTTCCCTGACCTGACTATTGGTCACAGTTGCTAACATCGATCATAGCCACCGTCACGATGCCTGCTGTACGCAACAACTTATTAATATATAAAAGCTTTTTATTTATAATTTTTTAATATTAAAAAGAATTAAATATTAAAATTATTATAATATTAAAGTTATTAATATTAATTAAAACACTATTTATATAATTAATAATTATTATAGCTAAATAGTTATAATTATTATTAAAGTTAATTATATAATAATATATCTTTTAATAAAATTATAATTATTAAATTATTTTAAAATAATATTTTAAAATTAAAGCCTTAATAATAATTACTTTAATAAAATAATAATAAAAAAAGTATTTAATTTATTAAGGCTAAAAGAAATATCTTTTTTCTATTTATAAATTAAGGCTATTTATTTAATTAAATTATAAAGTTTATAATAATAATTATTAACAGTTAGGTTAGGGAATGTACTTTATAATAAACTTAGCGCGGTTTTAAAGGTTAATTAAAGATCTTTTAGGTAGGTTAAAGAAATAAGACTGATATAGCTGCCAAGGGGTAAACCTGCAGGCAGTATTAATACTGCTTAATTAAGGCAGCAATTGCGCCATTAAGGCAGATAAACCTTATAAGATTCTGACCTTTAGGATACAGGCCTACTATAAGGGCCTTATTATTTAAGCCTTTATATATAAAGTTAATAGCTTAATGGCCTTATAAGGCTAATAGTAAAAAAAAAAAAAAAATTATATAATTTTAAAATTTATTACTAAAATTATTATATTTTTTAATATAATATATAATACTTTATTTTATATTATATTAAAAAATAAGTATTTTATTATATTATTTTTTTATTTAAAACTTTAATTAATTA
>NW_024574053.1:0-1816 GCF_900044065.1 Fusarium mangiferae
AGCCAAGCAAGCAGCCAAGCAAGCAGCCCATCCACACCAGAACTTGGCTGAGTCGCTGAGAACAGTCGAGCGCGGCATGACTAGTTTGAAGAGCCAGTTGGAGGCAATAATATTGCAGGCAAAAGATGCCGAGCCCCAGGTCCAAAATTTTAACCTTCCTAGCATTGCTGTCCTCATGAAAGAAAGCATAAGCGAAGCCACGAACCGCCCACCGATGGGCACTCGATCAGAACCAATGCCGCACGATCAGTGTCCCAATACACAAATTAGACTCCCTGAGCGAGAGGTCTCATCACAATCCCAGGCAAGCGAAACCTCATCACCACAGCCTACGCAGACACCGGACGATCAAAAGACTGTTGGGCCAGAAGATGCGATCATGACTGGTCAGGAGGGCGGGGGTAACGACGCCCAGAATGCAGCCCAGCCACCAACCACACCGAGCCCAACCAGACGGGCAAGAGTCGGCCTAAATATAAAACCCGGTAGCATAGCATTCGGAAGGAGCTACTCGGTTGTGAGTGAATCGACGAGTTGCTCCATGGCCGTAGACACGTCGCCAGTTGGCTCTATCGTAACCACTTACATCACATCGCCGGAGAGCTCCCCCGGAGCTTGTAAGCAGGATGAGATCATGTCAGACGTCGACACAGCGGATGGCGCGCAAACAAGACAATCCTTCGCTGGAGGCCTCAATGTCGAGACCGATAAGAGTCCTCTGGCCGATACCAGAGCTTACCAATCACCACGGAGTCATGCAGCCAACGACGAAGCCAACGACGAAACCAGCTGTCGGATGCACAAGGCCCATGATAGAACCAGCCCTCCATCACTGGTTACCAGCGACTCAACCCCCCGCTGCAATGATGACGATTTGGGTCAAGTGCTGGATATAGCTATGGGCGTGCTCCCCGCTGCTACAGCGAACCCGCAATTGCAGGCTCATTCAGCAGTCCATGGCGACGATCAACACACCGAAGACCAATACGCCGAAGACCAACAAGCGCAGTGTCTCTCTGACAGCTCAAACAGAGAAGACAGCGATGCCGCTAGCAAAGGAGCCGAGGCGGATATCAGGCCGAACACACCAACGATAGAGAGGTCGTCACAATCTCAGGCTAGCGAAGCCGTGGACACGTCACCAGCTAGCTCTGTTGCGGCATGTACGCAAGATACTGCCATGTCGGGCGTTGAAGGTCCAGACGCAATGTCGGCTGAGACGGCGATCGTCCAACGGCCTCAGAGACCTGCCGCCAACGAAACCACCGAGGCAGACTCTGTGGCCAACATAGAGGCTACTTCTACCCCTCAGACGCCTCGGGACCATACCACGAACGAGGCCGACTCTGTGGCCAACAGCGCGGCTAACTCTCCTGGTTCCCGCCAATTCACACCCTGTCCAAACAGAACAAAAGGAGATGCTGACCAACGCGATACCGGACCCATGCTACCGACCCTATCGCCCGCCGATATGACAAGGCTTTTTTCCAAGATTCAGGAATTAGAAGCCCAAGGTTGTGGGCAACACATCTCTGTTCCTCCTGTTGATGTTGACTTGAAAGATATAAAAAAAGGTATCGACACGGGAAAATGGAGATGTACAAGCTGTGAATACAGAATGGACCACAAAGGCGGGGGATACGTGAAAATTTATGCAGACGTGCCGACGAACCAACCTTTAATCGATTGGTCTGCTTTCAGTGCTGAATTCAAGCGGCCCACAACTGATGAAGCCAAGGCCGTGTTCGAAAATACTGTCCAGAATCCGCCAGAAGGGAAGATCCCTTACTACATCGGCCATGCGGATATTCTTTCT
>NW_024573963.1:0-961 GCF_900044065.1 Fusarium mangiferae
CTCCAGGGCAAGCAGGTTTTGATACCCATGGTGCTGCTTCCTTTATCGAGGAGATCAAAGATTCAGTCAAAGCCTTAACCATCGCCATTCAAGCATTGGAGTTGAGAGTTCAGAAAGTTGAGGATAGTTAGTGATCTCCATCAGCTGTACAAAAGCTAGTATTGACAAGACACAGTACATTGTACATGCAAAACTCGAGAAGAATATAGCGGGTAAAGATTTCATGTACATATACTAGTATGGATATCCAGGACCGTTTCCTAACCGAATTTATTATCAAGTCTTGCAATCAAGCGAACGCAAACGCCGACATAATGACTTGTATCTTTCGGCTGTGATATTGCACATAAGTTAGCCTGTCGTTCGTACCTGGAGCGGCTGGTCACTTACAGTTGGCCTCGTTCACCGCCAACCATAGCTCTTCCACCAAGTCATCGTGATCAATCCAATTAATTTTCCCCTCCTGGTAAGCCTTATCCAGGAGTCTAAATATTCTCTTGCATCTGACTTCCAAGAGTTTTCTTTTGAACAATTCTTCTGAAACGTCCCACATGGATGTCATAACAACATGGAGACTCTCAAGCGTGTCGTATGGCATTGGTGAACATGCGATGTAATTATGATCCCGACAGGAAGAAAATATTGCAGGTCATACCTCTATCTATATACAAAAATTTCCTATAGCCTCTACTGCATTCTGAAACCTGTTTTCTGAATCCGTGGGTGGCTATTTGTCAATGCGGCTGGTGGGAAGCTGAGCCTAGATATCTCCCTCCAAGAGCTACGGCAATACTTCCGAACCCATGATCTTCTGGGCCTCGGGGCTATCATCAGACTCTGCCAGCCTTCCAATCCGATAGCGCTCTAGAAGCCGTTTCATGTCTACCAACATCTGCTTAAGGACACCAGGGGTTTTGGGGGTGCCGTAGGCCATGGTGTAAGACACTAAGAGCTGGAGCAA
>NW_024573963.1:7150-16438 GCF_900044065.1 Fusarium mangiferae
AGTTGGTATGTATGTCTTTAAGATCACTGTTTCCAGTAATAAGAGACCCAGGGTCTAATGCCTGCTCAGAGAGAATGTCCGCATGACCGATGTAGTAAGGTATCTTCCCTTTTGGCGGATTCTGGGCAGTACTTTCAAACACAGCCTTGGCTTCCTCAGTTGTGGGCCGCTTGAACTCAGCAGTGAAAGCTGACCAATCGATGAAAGGTTGGTTCTTCGGCTTGCCTGCATAGATCGACACGTATCTCTCGCCTTCTCGGCCCGCTTTGTATTCCATGGTTGTACATCTCCAGTCTCCTGTGTCGATGCTTTTTTTCACATCTTCCAATTCAACATTAACATGGGGAACCGAGATGTGTTGTGCACAACCTTGGGCTTCTAATTCCTGAATCTTGGAAATAAGTCTTGCCTTATCGGCGAGTGATAGAGTTGGTAATCTGCTTTGAGGTCCAGTATCCTGTTGGTCGGCATTTCCTTGGATGTCAGTGTCCTCTGCTGCTGGTGATTGGCGGGATCCAGGAGAATCAGCCTCGTCGTTGGTTGGATGGCCCTGCAGCGTCCGAGGGGCAGAATTGGCCTCAATATCGACCACAGAATCTGCCATGCTGGTTGTCTCGTTGGCTGCAGGACCCTGTGGCGGTTGGATGATATTCGTCTCAGCTGGTGTTGCGTTAAGGCCTCCAGCCGGACAGTCTCGTGATTGGTCATCATCTGTAGTCTCAACGCCCGACATGGTAGTATCTTGCTCACAAGCACCAGTGGAGCTGGACTCTGTTTGTTGGTCGCCGATCCGTTGCTCATCTCCGCTCCCTGGCGAATGACCCTGCTCTCCGGCCGCGGCCAGCATATCCATGGCTGAATCCATCTCTTGAGTGAAATCATCGGCACGAGAATCTTCATTGCGTCTGATGTCGCCGTTCACTGGGGGGCTGGCTAACCGGTCGCCGTGCAACTCAGCTTCGGTGTGTGCCGCAGGACTTTGTGGCTCAGAAGAACTGGCCCTTTCACTGACCCCAGGACTCTGAGTTGGCTGACCAGTTCTGTCATCAGTGACGAGACTCGGCGCGTCAGGGGAGCTGGGTTTGTCGCCAGTCGCGAGGTCCTGTCCCGAGCCAGAGTCAACGATTCTCTTGAGGCCTCCAAGGTCGGGCTGCCGTTTCTGCATGCTATCTCTTGTGTCATCGACGTCCAACATGGCCTCATCCTCGTCAGCAGACCGACCAGAGCTCTCTGGCCATGTGATATGAGTCGCAACAGAACCGGCTGGTGACGTGTCTACGGCCATGGAGGCAGCCGATGATTCCGTCACAACCGAGTGGCTCCTTGCGAATGATCTACCCTCCCGGCTTGTATTCAGGTCGGCTCTTGCGCTTCGGTTGGCTGGGCTCGGAGTGACTGCGCGACGGACGTTGATGTCGTCGCCTCCCTCCTTGGGTGAGTCAGGCGGACTATCGGCTGCGGCTAAACCGCTCCCAGTCATGGTCACATCCTCTGACTCGACGGGCTGTGGATCATCAAATGTCTGTGTAGGTTGTGACGATGAGGTCTCGCTCGACTGGGAATCTGACGTAGCCTCTTGCTCAGAGATTCCGAGTTGTGTATCGATCTGCCGCTCGCATGACGTCTCGGATCGGGTGTCCATCTGTAGGGAATTCGTCGCATTGTCCATGACTTGTTCGTTGCTAGGAAGCATGAGATTCTGGGCTTGGGCGTGGGCATCTTCAGCCTGCAATGCAATTGTCTGTAACTGGTCACTCAGACCATCCATGCCACCCAAGACTGTCACCAGTAGCTCAGCGGCCGGATCCTTGGGTTGCTGGGAACGCGTTTGTGGCTTCGTTTGAGGGGCCTCATTGCGAACCGTGCAACGTAGTGCACTAAAGCTTAACGAAAAGTCCCGTAGTTTTATGATGAGTGAGTCAAGTTCTGAGATGAGAGAATTGTGTGTGGACATAGTGTTGCTGAGAAAGTTAGTGCGGGGCGGACGCGACATTGCTTTCATGGCAGGTTTTTGAGACTGGAGCACCACACTACTTATGTACCCGTTGTTTGCAGCTGGGAGATCCGAGCGCGCAGGGATGCTCGGGCTAGCTTGTATGTACGGTGCTGGCTTATCACCCGACTGATAAGATTACCCCGCACGATTGGCGTTGAGGCAGTCCTGCCTCGAGCCACTTTTTAAGCGCCGACTTCCTGGGAAGTCACAATCTGGTGCACGTCGAATTTCGCTGACTAATTTTTAAATGGCTTATCTAATAATCCGTACCTTTGTTGGTGGCCTTCTCAGCATTCTCCATCCAAGCCATTATTTCGTCTGTCTTGGAACTCTGTTCTCTAAGTTTGGTTTGGACCTCAAGACAAATTGTTACTCCGTTCTGATTGGCCTCCATTTGGTCTGCCTCGGAACTCTGTTCTCCAGCTCCATTTTGGACCTCAAGACAAATTGGTACTGCGCTCTGATCGGCCTCCTTTAAACCAGATTGGGGCTCGCTGTCAATTATTGTCACTATTGACACGCTCTTTGCATCCTGTTCGCCCTCTTGAGTATCGTGGCAAGTTGGTATGCTCTCTGCATATTGCTTGGCCTCTCGGGCTTCGATTTCGCCACTGCCACCGAATTCTACCAACTTTAGAGAAATTGGACTGTTATCGCCATAAATTGTTATAGAATAACATGGAGAGCCATCAGGGCTGTCAGTATCTTGTAGACATAGTAGAAGAGAGAGTCTTACTAGGTACTGAATCCATATTGGTGGAGAGAAACCTGTTGAAAGTGAAGCTGATACAACCAAATTTCTCGGTATGGTAGCGCCTTATATAACATTCATCTCTCTAACTTTCACCGCCAGAGCCTCGTTCTGAAGGGTGATGTGGCTGCAGGATTTGATTCAGAGGCCGCAGATCAAGGGTCTGCATGTCCATGCAACTGCATCAAGAACACCATGGTCTTACCGCCAGCTACTACCTTGCAGGGAGTTTTGGTTCACGCGAGTCTTGTGATTATGAATTAAAACCGTCACAATCGTCCAACAACCGCCTCTTCAGCAACAAGATACTGCCCCGGCCGCGATGTCTGAAATGAATCCGAATCAGCCAAACAACGAGGGCAAGGGTAAGACTGCCATGTAAAACGACCACGACGAAACCCAAAAGCTCCAAACATGCAGCAAACCCTATTACGTGACTGTTGCGGGGTTAACCCACTCCTTATGAATGCCTTCCCTCCCCTATATATGGTCGTTAATCGAGAGCAGAATGGGCATCATCAAATAGCTTCAGGCATTAAATGTGCCACGAGAGAGCAGGCAGACAACATCGCAGAAGGAAAGGACTGTATTTATGAGGTAATGACCGGCGGTAGCTCCTCTATAGCTATAAGAGCTTTGCGTTAAAGAGAGTCAGACTTCGACTCTAAAGACCAGATACATCCTATTCCTATAATGCCATGATGCCAATTAAGGATTTTCTATCACTAAAGGCCCTTAAGACCTACGGCAGTTGTCCTCTAACTCACTGTAGCACCCTAAGGTCAGGAGGGCGGGCGATACAGCACATGCGTAGGCAACTTGAAGTGGTATAGGCGCATCGACAAGGCAGCCCTTCGAGTTGACGTCCCCTTGTCGGGGTCGCGGCGGGTTTTGAGTTTGAGTCTGAGCTACTCGTTCGTAAGCGGGAGGTGGCTCTATTGGGGGCTGGTCTTTTCCGCATTAGCTTCTGTAGAGGAGCAAGTTTGGGTGAAGAACATACCGGCGCTGACAGCCGGGTGTTTGGTAGGCTGTGAGGTGCTCATGATGAATGACGGCGATGCTGATAGCGTGGGGAGTAGCGGAGTGGGAGACGCTTGTGATGGGAGACCACAGGGTCAGTGCCGCCAGACGTCTCTCTTTTATATTCGACTATGGCATTCAAAACTAGCCTAGACCACATGCCTTTGTTGACTTATTCCAGAAGGCCTCGGATGCAGGTATGACAAGATAAGGCGGCCAGTCACGAAGCCACGGAAGGTAGGGCACAAGAACTCAACTTCGAGTTCACGAGTAGGACAATCCAACCGCCTAGTCCACCCAAGAATGCTTACGTTGAGTCTCTTACAGCCTTACCCTTGTCCCCGCGAGCTTCATTGGTCCTGGTGCGCTCCCTAAAGCCCACCATATGACCTCCCAGTTCCTCCTACACATGCACAGGCTATAGGCACGGCAACAACAGTTTATGGGTGGCCGTGAGTCATCCTTGACAGCCTAACGCAGTGAGATTGGCCCCTCCTTAGACAAGTCGGCTGTTCTCCTTTCTGTTTCATAATTATGGCTCCTTACGACCAATTATTGCTATATTGAAGATCGGGTTGAGAGAGGGCACCGTTCCGCCTCGCAGATATCGCCTCCTAGTCGCGCGAATACTACACCTAATTCTCGACACTAACAACGCGCCAGAGCGCATCCTAGTGCAACTAAATGTGCCGCAACACGATGCTTTAACCCCTCGTACCCAGCGAGACACACACCATCGACTGGAAAGGGGAATGAGGGGTTGTAGGGCGCGTGATAATCTCAGACCCTGATGAATTGATAGATGGGGGTTCTTGGCAAGGCAATGATTTCTTCGCTTATTCATGCCTCGACGACAGAGAACCAGTCATCCTGATCAGAACAGGACACTCACACACTCCATTGAGGCTCTAGAGTCAGCGCGCAGTCCGGAGCGTGTGTCCAACGGCCTAGACTCCTATTTGCGCCACCTGCCACCGGCCAACGGCGCAACGCGGCGACATTTGAGCTTCATGCAGGGCTCGTACACGTCGCGTACACGACTTGATTCGCATCAACATTGGAGCTCAGCTTTCTCTGGGGGCAGAAGGTGGCTGGAGGCTCTCTCGGGTTATGCCAATCATGTACCAATTGTCCTTAGGCTCCCAAGTGTCTCACCCAGCCGCTGGACAGGGACATTGAGTGGTATGCTTAGCCCCTGGTGGGGTGTGCTCACGTTGGTGCGCCAAGTAATGTCCAACTTCGTGTGATCGACAGAGTAGGTGTCGATTGGCAATAGGGTAACGCCTTCTCTTGCTTGAGACAAGCTTTTTCACATTGTTTATGCTCCACCGTTACGGCTGGTTGACATTCAACCCTCGGCCTGGAGTGAGAGTCGAGAATGACAGATAAGAGTAGAATTCACGAAACTCATGGCGAACATGTTTCTTGGAGGCAATGGAGACGACTCCCGGTATAGCTAGTGCCCCATTGACAGTAGGGTGGACCATAATCTTAGATGTTGCCTTATGCTCGCTGGGTCGCGCCTCGCCCAGAGCCTCATTTACAATCAGGCTCTGCAGACACATCACTCTTCCCCCAGAGGCCGCAGATCAAGGGCCTACATATCCATAGAACTACGTCGAGAACACCAGAGTCTTACCGCCAGCTGCTACCTTGCATTGAGCTTTGGTGACAACACGATTTAATCACGCCGAAAAGGACACCAGGCCCTGCTGCACCTGCAGCCATCATATCACAGATATTACCAGCAGGGACTCTGGCCGAGGTCAACAAGACTTTCAGGGGTTCCTGAACATGAGGCTATATATCCATGTAATTACTCTGTAACGAGTGAACAGACCAGCTAACTACGGCCTCGCAACTCCAAAGGAAGTACATAATCTTGCGACTTGGGTCCAAGCCATGCGGAAGCAATCCGACGATGGCTCTGAAAGCCAAGTTGTGACAACTAACATGACCGCCTTCTTCAAGAAACAGCACTAATCGAGGCACTTCCTTACGCTACTGACCCCGTTTGTTTCCCTTTGCTTTCATCGCATCTGTGCGACCTGCAGTACATTCAATACAACCTAAGGAGTTATGCCCACAACTAACGCATGTACCATTTTTCAACCCCGTATCGGCATCGCAGGCGCAACACCAAAACCGTAGACGCATCCTGGCTTTATTGTAGATTTTGTTGCTTTGATCGACCCGGGGAACTTTGTTTGCGCATTTCAGGTCCTCTGAAGAGGGCCGTTTTAGATTACCTTTCGGCAACTCGAGGTTATCTGCTTTATCGATCCTAACAGTAGTGTAAGATGTATGTAACAAAAAATCTCGTGTCTCTCCCTGAGGCTTACATAATAGGCAGAGGGATTTTATGGCAAGTGAGTTGTTGAAGTTGTCAGGGTCTTGATATTAAGGAGCACTGGCCGATTGCATTTATTAAGTGTCCCGTCTTGGAGGCGGCTGTTAGTATGCCTGAAGCTCTTATTCTTCACCGCAAGAATCCCGTCCGATCCCCTGGCAACCAGACCCCAATGTCATGCAGATGGGATGAAGAGGCGTGTATGTACTGGCCCGGATTTAGCGCTATTTTCTCAACGAGATGTCTTAGCTGCAAGTTAGGCAACTAACGACAGCTAGGGCAAGTAAGAGTATAAACGGCCCTTCAGGGGGCGCTATTAAACCAAGTAGATAGGTTAAAATACTGACCATCCCCCACCTCAATCTTTACTTCATCTTCTCACTAATCAATTCATGAACCTCCTCATGGCGAGCCACCAGCACCATCTCCAACAGATCTGCGACCAAGAGACGATCATGCTGACACTTCTTAATGAGCTCACGCATCACCGAACCCATCCCTCTTCTGGCGATACCTTAGTGGAAGAGACTCCTGGCCTTGGTGGCATTTTCGTTTCGCTGGCCAATATCGACAAATTGCTTAGCCCGTCAAAACCTATCTCAGAGGTGCTCGAAGAGAGAAAAGGCAAGCCACCAATGCAGTTCATCGTGGAAAAACTCCGCCAGCTTCGCGACAAACTCCGATTGCCATATAAACATATAGATGGGGAAAGGAGTCTTGAGATGCATGTCAAGGATCTGTATGATGAGCTTCTCAAACTCCACCAAATCCCATGTATTGAACCCATGCCTGAGAAGGAAGATTCTTTGCATGCTGTACTAGGAAGCTTGGAATATTATATGCAGAGCTTCGGACTTATTGACTATTGGAGTGTCAAGGAAACTGAGTTTGCTCTCTGTCTCGGACATGCTGCTGGGAAGATGAAGTGCTATATCCCTGTAAGCTCTGCTCGTACTCCCTCGGAGTTGCTTCGACTCGGGACAGGAATAGCACGTAGGATGTCTAACCCAAATCCTGAGCCTAATGTTATGTAGCGGGCGTGATCTTTTTAGGGGACTTCCCTCACCATTTCCTGCTCTGAAAGGGGGGATAAAACTACTGAGCAGGAGTTTATCTTTTCTTTCTTGTTTAATACTCTTATCTCACTCTCTAAGTATTACTAAATCTAAGTTGCTTTAATAAACAGCTCATTAAGCCGAAAATAATTACATTTCCTTTCATTTACTAACTTGCCCTGCTTCAACACAGACCACTCGATCCCGCTCTCGTTGCAGCTCAGGGTGCCAAGCGGCCGCTAGTCCGGGGAGCGATTCTCTCACAAACGAACCCATCCCCGCGCTGACAGGGGTAAGCCCGTGCACCAAATGCCAGGGTCTAAGCGAGCAATGGCGTCGACGTCCGTGTCCCCAGGGGGCGTGTAAGTACTCTTGATTTAGTGGTGTTCTCTCAACTGCAACTCAGAAGCCTTGCCTCGTCATCTCGGACGACAGCATGCTTGCTTGTTCCAGGTTTCAGCTGCTCTAGAACAGAACAGGAAAGATTGACCTTCCTGCTAGATTATTGGTTGACCGATTGATGAAGTCCTGTCACTGGCCATCCCCTGCTCCTGAACTCTTTCTCCGTCAAGCCTTCCAACATCGATCTACATCATGGGCAGCACGTAGCCCAAGTGCGTAAGAAGGCCCTTCTCGACGCAGCCACATAGAGGCCCTCACGCAGACTGCGTACAAGGTCGACATAGATGTAGCTTGCAGTATGTGCACTCCCAGATCATCCAGTGAGGGCCAGAGCGGCAGTGCTGGCAAATCCACTGAACCAAAGTGTTATCTGACTTGATCATTCGGAACTGGTGAGCGCAAGCGTTGGCCATTTTGTCAGGAACCTTAGTGGCTATGTAAGAAATGGTATGTAAATAGCAATCTCATGCTGCGACTTACACGAGTGATTCTCAAGGTAATTCAGACAAAGTTGATTTTAATTAGATGCAATACTGCAATTGTGGCTCGTTACAGTATTGTAGACTTCAACCGTACTTATATAGAGTAGCACCCGCCGTTGATTCAAGGCCAATCTGGGGTTTAAATATATCTCTCTGACCGGAAGCATGGCCCGAGGAATTGTAACTAACCTAAGCTACTGACTTGTAAGGGTTATAGTATTTACGCGCCCTTCCAGCATGTCGAAGTTCCTTGGTTAGACCTAGAGGCTAAAGGCAGCCCACGGAGCCTTTAGGGCCCTCGGCGAGTTGTCTAGCGAGGGTGGATCTGCAAGAATCGGTACTACTGGTAGCCCCATATTCACAAGTAAAACCGAATTCAACGAAAACGTATCATCAACAATACACCCAGTAAGCGTGACCCTTTCCCCGTTATTCGTGGCTATAACAGCATCCATTCCTAATTCCACGTTTTCATGTAACTCATTCGTTTCCCTGATAAGTCCATTGATTTTAAATAAGGAATATGGATAGAGATGATAGGTGCAGTGATTTTTAGGGTCTTTTATTATAGCATGGCCGCGACGAATGTTTCTTTTTTTGGCCCAGACCCGATGATCGCGCACTATGAGGCAAATGTGATAAACCTTCCATGAGCTTAGCTCAGTGAGGTTTTCTTCGTGATATTATTAGTATAGCCCATCCCAGACGCGCACGCTGCTTACCTTCAGCTTTCTTTCTCCGAAGAAAGAGCCAGAACAATAACACCAAAACAAATAGGGAAGCCACAGTGGCTGCCAGAAGTATAGATAGGATAATCTCCGTCGACATTGCTAGGCCTTGGTCTTGGTAGAGGCTTTGGCCGGTTGTGTCGTATGCGCCGCGACGCCCGTTGCTCAGGGTGCTAGAAGAGATTTGCATGAAGTGGTTGAAAAGGTAGGCTTGAACCTGTTGAGTGCTTGGGCGAACCGGTGGTTGGTGAGGCCTGCAAGTGGTTCCCTCGCCGGGTTGCACATTCCTTTAAGTATTGATATGCTCTACAGGTTCAAGGATGATATGCTTGCTTCTTTCAGTTCTGAACTCGTAACGAATGCAATATTTATGGGTGGGTGACAGCACCAACAGCGATTAATGGGATCGCTTCTTAAACACACGCCCCCATTATAGCGCCGGAATGTGTGGCAGCAGCCCCGAGCGGAGATGGGCACAAGGGGCATCCAGGTTCTTAGCGCATA
>NW_024573963.1:24089-26030 GCF_900044065.1 Fusarium mangiferae
AACACATATATTCGTTTCGCCTCAGACTCTGCCCTCTGCACGGCTTTCATGGTTTGGTATTTTTCTGTCTCGCGCTCCATCCCTGATGCGTCGGTCCGCACAAACTCTTTCGTCTCGTGRGGTCTTAGGATATTCTTATCAACGAGCTCTTGCCACAACTTGCCGTGCTCTGGCTCCAGGCGCTCAATGTCGCTGGTATACTTGTCGAGCCACCAGTATTCGTAGTTGAGGTACTCGATCCATGTCGTGAGCTTGTCCTGTTTCTTGGGGTCTTCATCGAGCTCGAATGATAGCGTGAAGTCGTGGCGCGCAAGCCGGCGCTTCACCGCTTCGGTATAGTCGCGGAACCCCCTACAGCCGCGTTCTCTGCAATGGTGTCGCTGCCTTTCACGCTCCCATTGTATATCTTCCCATTGCGATTTCAGACATGACGTATCCGCTTCGATCTCGGCTAAAAGCTTCGCGCAAAAATCGGGCAAGTAGTCCCGCTGGATTATGTATTTCCGCCGCTCGACGTACGCCGAAAAACCGCCATCATCATCTTCACGGCCTCGATTATCGTTTTGCCAATTACGGAAATCCCGCCACCTCTGCAACTGTTTCTGGAAGATGCCTGAAGGGGACACTGGGGCAAGATGCTCCTGCCAGGGCCGTAATATCTCAGCGTAGCTGTCTGGATCCCTATATACCTCCTGGATAAGGCTGATGGAATATAAAGGGCGGCCGCCGTCACTGATAAGCTCGTGGTAAGCCTCGGTTTCGCGTCTCGTCCGGTCGAACGGTGGTGTGCAGGACCTCGGTCGATCGATAGTTTGGGTTTCAGGTCGTAGTAAGAAACTTTGGTCGGGTGATACTTGGCGTAGGCGTGCATCGAGGTCTTCGAGATCAAGTGAGCGAGAGCATGTCGTGAGATTCTGCGCTAGACTTCGCTTTTGGGCTCTATATCGTTGTCAATAGAAGCTGCTAGGTTTACGCGCTGATCAGGTTGAAAAAAACCTACTCTAGTCTCTCAGCAAGACGGCTTCGCTCACCCTTAGACAGCTTGTCCCACCCATCAACAGGGAGATCGTAATCGCCGCCGGGGAGGCGATGTTTCTGCATGAACTGGGCGAGCTCAGCATCGTTCATGACGGCGACCTCGTCCACGGATACTATCGCGGCTGTCGATTCCGCAGAAGTCATATTGTCATCGATCACGGGATGAAATATGAGGTTGTTGAATTGAAAGGTGTTTAAATGAAAATGAGAATGAGGAGTACATGCAGTTTGTTGACACGAGGCATCACTAGATTGAAACCTCAGGCAGCCGAAGAGAAGTAACTTAAAGTGGGGCAGAGACTGTGCGCACAATCACGTAGAGTGTTCCAGCCGCTGGGGTTTGATAAAAAGTGCGGGGTAGGGGCTTCATTGGATATCAGCGTCTCAGTTCATTATTGCTGCAGCGAGTATCGTCCGTACCACGCCCGTTTGTTCTTATAAGCCAATGCGCCTCCTCGCTATCGAGATGCCGTTTTTCTTCACCTCATCTCCCTCTACTTAAGCCTTTCACAATGGAACACGACATCATTGCCTATTTGTATCCCCATGATGATCATGACAGGAGTGTGACAAAAGCGATCGAGGTGAATCCTCGTTGTACACCTCCCCGGCTAGCGCGGTCTTCCCGCCCTCGGCGCAGTCGTCGCGAGCGAGAGTCGACGGAGCCACCGGAGAACCCAGGTGCTTCGGCGCTTGACTACCTGCCATGCCTTGTAGTCAAACTCAGCGACGTTCCACGAACAGACAAAGGCCTGGTATTTGGTTCGAATCCAAACTGCGACGTCGTTCTGCGCGCCAAAGGTGTCTCCAATATTCATTTTAGCTTGGCGTTTGACGGATCCAATCGCCCGCTAATTAAAGACCTGCGTTCCTCTATGGGAACCCAAGTCACCTACGATGGTG
>NW_024574050.1:0-1794 GCF_900044065.1 Fusarium mangiferae
AAATAAGGTATTTATAAAAGTCTTAAAGAGACTATTTTAATTATTATTAAATACTTTTAAGTTAAATTATAATAAAGATTTAATAATTCTTTTTATTTTCTATAAAAATTAAAAATTATTTCTTAAAAGCTTTTTAATATCTTTTTAAGATTTTCTTTTAAGTTTAAATTTATTTATTTAAATAATTTAATTATATAAGTTAAATACTTAAGGTTATATTATTATATATAAAGAGAATTTAACTTTTATTAATATAGTATTATTTATAGGCTTTTTTAAAGCTTTAATTTATATTATTAAGCTATTTATATTTTTTATAAAAAGTAATTAAGTATTTAAAAGTAATAATATTTTTAACTTTTATTTCTCTTTTATTATTAAAAGAAAAACTTTTATAATATTTAAAATAACTTAATAAAGTATTACTATTAATTTAATTAGGTTTTTTATTATTTATATTAATTAAAGATATATTTTAAATATTTTTTTTTTAAATTTTAAGGAAATTTTTAATAATCTTTTTAATTTATTACTTTAACTTTTTTACTTATTACTTAAAAGTAAGTTTTTCTTTTAGCTATTTAATTATAACTTTAAAGGTAGATTAATAATAAAACTTATTTAATAAAATAAATTATTATTTAAAATAATTCTTTTTAATTAATTTAAATAAAATTACTAATAACTTTTAAAGTAATTATTAATAATTTATATAAATTAAAGCTAATTATTATAATTCTTTAGGGATTAACTATTATATTTAAATAGCTTAAATAGAAGCTTTAAAATTATTATAATAAGTTAGTAATAACTAAATAGATATAATAATATTATATTAATTAAAGCTTAAAGAGATAGAATTTCTTAATAAAGGATTTTTATAATAAATTTAAGAGGGTCTTAAGGTTATATAGTAAAAGACTAATTAGCCTTATTACTAAAATATTATTATATCTAGTTAATTAAAAGATTAAATATAAACTTATAAGTATATTTCCTAATTTATTAATTATAATTATTAATATTAATTATAGCTATTATTATAATACCTATATATAATAGCCTGCAGGCTAATTAAGCCTATTATATAATTAATTATAACTTTATTTATATAATTAAATTAATATTAATAAAAGCTATAGGCTATAAATACTATATAATAATTATAATTATTAAAAAGAATCTTTTATTAAAAAACTAATTTAACTTAATTAAAATAGCTATTTTTAATTATATTTTAATTAATATAATTAATTATATAGATTTAAATATTTTAAGTTATATAATATTTTTAAACTAGCTAATTAAAAAGCTATTATAATTAAAAGATTTAAAAAAAGCTATAAAATAAGGTAAGACCTTAATAATTAATTAAATTACCTTTCTAGCTGCCTTTTTAAGCTTAGCTTGCTATAAAAAGTGGCTATAAAATATAATTATTAAGGCTCAATATATATTTCGCTTCCTCCTGCTTATATAAGGATTAATAGGCCAGTTATAATTTAAGACTATAAGAGTAAAGCTAGGATATATATTTATAAATAAAGTTTTAAGATAAATATAAGGTAATAGTAAAGTACTATAAAGGTTTAAAGAAATTAAGTTAACTTTTATATAAATTAATTAATAAAAGCTAAATTAACTTAAAGTTAATAATAAATTTATTAATTAAATATATATACTTAAGTATATAATTAATTAACTTTTCATTTAAGAATTATAAAAAAAGTAATATTAATAAAGAAGTAATAATTTAAATTAAAGTTATATATTTTATATTATATTATTTTATAA
>NW_024573923.1:0-130102 GCF_900044065.1 Fusarium mangiferae
TTGGGAAATCTCTACGCAGACCAGAGCAAGCTTCTAGAAGCCGAAGCGATGTATAAGCGAGCATTAGAAGGGTACGAGAAGGCCCTTGGACTAAGCCATCCCAAGACGTATACTGTTACACGCAACTTGCAACTTTTGTACTCCAGCCGAGGTACGAGGTCGCTGAACCATGATTTTGTGTACAAATGCCTAACGACAACAGTAAATGAGCCAACCAGGCCCGAAAAGAATGACCCAGTTAGTAGGACAAAGGTTCTCGGAAGACTATCGACTAAACTTCGTAACATCAGCCCGTTTCGCAACAGGTCACCACAGTAACAACAGTCAATCCTTGGCACACAGGACTTCACTCTATACATGATCAAATTTGGTCACTCTGGATATTCGGAGGCAGATAGCTTGTTTCTTTATTGATACCTCCATGTTTGTAAATTAAACCTCCTATCACTCGGAACTAGGGATGCATTTAAGTTTCGTCGAGTACTGGACTTGGATCGTGCCCTGAGAACGATGTGGAAGGGCGCAGTGGATCTCAGCCCAAGCACGGCCGGCCTGTCTCATCCTGCGCACGACTTTCCACCGAATCATCTTGTCCTTGAAAGCGAAGCCTCGGACGATCCTCTGCCTTCAGAATGCGAAACGGATCTGTCAATATGTTGCTGCCTTGGATCATGGATCAACTCAAACTACAGTTGAAATGTTGTTCCGCCACCCTCAGTGATGCTCTTCAATAAAACGCCCTGCAGAGGCCATTCTTCGGTTTTAGCGAGAAGTGCGTGGGGCTCGGGGGGAACTGGCGTTGCCTGCGATGGTGTTGGACGCTCAGTGTAAGCTCTTTACCGATCCATCTCTATTAGATGCTAGGAATCGGCGGCGGGGTGCCAGATAAGGTCGACGTTCGCTTGGGCGACATCGTCGTCGGGATGAGGATGATAGAGTACGATCTAGGGAGGATCATTAGAACCTGACAGATCCAGCGCACTGCAAATCCAAGGACCCTGAATTACTTGCTTGGCGCAGCTGTGTCATCTCTTCGAGCAAAGCATGAAGAAGACGGCAACTAAACCTCACTCAATATAAGCGAGACGTTCAGCAAACGCCCCGAGTACTGCCGACCTACCAAAGCGGACCGCCTCTTCTCCCCGATTTACGATCACATCTCCCCAGAGCGTACCTGCAATGAATGCGACCCTTCGAAGCTAGTACAGCGAGGGAAACGGAATACGAGCAACCCAACAATTCATTACGGTACAATCGCCTCAAGCAACCAAGTCATGAGGAACAGTACTCAGAGAGACATTGCCACTCGACAGCTAGATGCCATCTGTTTCGAGACGGAGGCTGCCGGCCTGATCGACATTTCCCTTGCCTGCCGATCTGGGGGATTTGTGACTACTACGATTTCACACTTTAGCACTACCGGCAGGCTCTGACCACGGACAAGGAGTCAAGTACCATTCATGATGGGTCAAATAAACGTTCCTACGCGAGCATTGGCTAATGTTCAGGCTGAAGAACAAAACAGGGCCTTTATTTCTATCTCAACATTTAATCATCTACCCATCGTACCGAAAAGAAAAAAAAAGTTGACTCGAGCTACTGTAGATGACCGATCAGCCTCTGAGTTTGGTCGAGTACCGGACTTGAATCGTGCCCACAGAACGGTGTGGAAGGGCGCGCTGGATGTCGACCCAAGATTTGCCTTCTTGTTTCATCCTGAGTACAGTATTGTCCTCGTCTGGCGTCCATCTTCCGCCAGATGATTTTGCAGGCGAGTGCAGAGTCTCGGGCAGCCTTCTGCGGTTCCTGATATGCGATATGGATTTACCAGCATTCCGCTGACATGAATCGTGGTCCCATTCAAACTGTAATTGGAATGTCGTCTTACCGCCCTCAGTGATGCGCTTGAGCAAGACATCTTTGAGAGACCATTCCTCGAACTGAGCAAGAAACATGCTAGCTTCGGACGGGGCTGGCGTTGCTTCTGGTGTTCGGATATCGCTAGGTATCTGCGCGGTACGTGTTGTCGATTGTCTTTTGCGAGAGCCCCGAAAGTTGGCGGCGGTACTGCGGACCGAACAGGAAGTGGATTTAGAAATCTTGCGACGCTTGCAACCCTCGTGGACATCATCTAAATCATCGTCTTCCGAGCCAGAATCCTCAACATCTGGGAAATAAGAAGAGTTCTCCTCATTATGTTGAGATTCTAACCTGTGAAGACCGTCCTCGTTCCCTGAGTCTTCACTGTCTGCGTCACCGTCCTCAAACTGCATGGTTTTATGCATCTGCGAGGATTTGTGGCGGAAACGACGAAGTGACGGCGACGTGGAAGACACTTCGGCATCGGAACTGAACACAACCTTCGTGGCCTCGGACTCGACATGGGTGGACGCGCTGCTTGTATTGTCCGAGGCTTGCCCTTGACACGGTTCATCAGAGGATGTCGCGGGAGATGGGGCGCGGGCTTTGGGAATGGCACCATCGTATGACTTGCAGACGGGTATTTCGTTTTCCTGGAATGATGCCTGGACCACTTTGATGGGACTCGCAGTCCTGGGAGAGTGTGCGCCAGTTGAAGGGGAATCCTGATGACGCTGGGAGCTATGACAAACGTCATAGTCAGAGACAGCATCGAGCACCATGTTGCTCTCTTGACTGGCTGGTTCAGGTCGGAGCTGTTTCCCGTCTACCGCAACTGGGTATGGTTGGCTTTCAGGGCTGGTAGGAGGGGTTGCAAAATTGATATCTTGACACTCAGTGGACGTGTTCCCGACCAGTAAGTGATTCATTCCACAAGACTGTTGGCTCAGTCCAGCATCAGCGAGGTGAGACTCACTTGGCTCATTCGGCCAACCTAGGGCGGCATCCACTTGAGTCGGGGATACTGCTGACGCAATGTTCGCGCTAATGGTAGCTTCTGACTCAGTTGCGCCATATTCGGTGACAGTTAGATCTACACGTCGGTTGTCAGAACCTTCCACCCAAGAGGGGCCCCATAGCCTCGATGACTTACCTAAATAATCCACAGTGCTGGTAAGTGCTGTAAAAGGTGGCGAACCATCGAGTTCTTGACTCGCATCGTCTTCATCTTCAGTATCAGACTCGACATCAGAGGGAATATAAATCGCTGTGTCCCTAGATTTTCCAAGAGCCGTATCTGGCTGAGAGGCAGGAGGAGTGAAGCTCTGCAACGGCTTCCGCTGCTCAGAGTCAATAATCAACGAGGTCATACTTGAGTTGCAGTGTGTAGGGAGGGAAAGAGTTAAGGGGCTTGGTGTTCGCAGTATGGCCAAATTGAACATAAAGATAGACGGGCATTGTCCGGCTTATATGCTCGCAGCTGAACCATGCGGTCAAACAAGTCCCAGCCCCTTCCAGGAGCCGAGCCCGGTGTCGTCCTGGTGTCTCTCCTCATTCTACGAGATCACGGTGGTTCGGATGGAGGAGGAAGACACGTAACCGCTTCTCCCTCGTGCCAATCACTTCACTGCCGGGCCACACTTCTCGCATATCACCATGGATCCACGCCACTCGCTGACAAGGCAGAGTTCTCGGGAGATACCAGATGAGGCAGGTCATGATGGGTGTTGGACTGTTCACACACGACGCGTCACTTCCAGTTGGTCAGACAGCACCGGGTAGGAAGTTCCCCGGAGCACTAGCTCTTCCGTCTGACCGTGATGAAGCTCGACGCTGCGCCTGCACATGTTGATCGTCACAGCCAGGAACCTTTTGAGCCATTCAGAGCGCTCGAGATGCTGTCATGAACGTCTCATGATCCCGCAGCAGCGAGACTAACGAGGTCGCATGCGTGCAACACCAACAGCTCGCCGTAGTGCGCGCGTCCCTCTCTTCCTTCTCACCCAATCGTCGCTTTCGACATGCTGACTCGCCCCATTTCTGAAGCGTCTGAGCCATCGCGGTCCGTACGGAAACGGGTGAGCCGAGGACCAACAGGAAGTAATCAAGGAACTTCCGCCCAAGCGGCGGGTAGTCTTGGCAACCCCTGAACAGGGAATTGGTATCTCGGGCCCCGTCAAGCCACCCGTGATCAGACGCTTCACACTCTCTACCCGCTGAGGGAACCAATCGGGGAGCAAGTTTGTGCCAGAGGTCTCCGGAGCCACTCGTATCAGGTTCAGGAGGCGAGTCCGAGATGGCACCATCCTCCATCATGCAGCAGGGGGCATTGATAAGCCGGCTGCGGCATTTCTGCCATTGGATGGGCGTCAACTGGAGGCCTCACAAGGGAAAACATTGCCGTGAGATGCTCTGCTACAGCCTAAGAAGCATCACACCACTGTGAGGCGGCCCAACCTGGGGAACTGTCTCTAGACTGTTGGCGTTGTTAGATTCTGAGAGAAGAGAACGGGAAAGGAGGCCATACGAGACAAACAGTAGAGTTAGTAAACGCGGAT
Source organism: Fusarium mangiferae (assembly GCF_900044065.1). Classification (NCBI taxonomy): domain Eukaryota; kingdom Fungi; phylum Ascomycota; class Sordariomycetes; order Hypocreales; family Nectriaceae; genus Fusarium; species Fusarium mangiferae. The sequence goes on from NW_024573923.1 coordinate 4,419, forward strand.
ATCAGAGGGCAGAATGGAAAACGAATGCTAGAGCATGTCTCATTCCCTCCACAATCAGGCTTTGGGATGCAAGCGTCGCGAGAGAACTGCGTTCCAAATGAAAACGCTGACGTGGCAGGATGGGCCAAGGGAGGTGGGCTGAAGGCAGCGATGTTTGCAGAAAATGGAGACCAGCGGATTCAAATGGGCAGTGCATGGGAAGAAGCAGAGGTCAAAGATACATGTTGGTAGGGTCGGAGGAGGTTCTTGTCTTATATACAGGGGGTCACGTGATGCGCAGTGGTGCGGATGTACGGCACGCGCGTCTTGCCTGTTTGAGCAGTGCCGCTAAACCGGAGGCAGCAGCAGCGTATCCGCGATTACTTAATAAAATTAAAAACTTTTAAGTTATAAGTCTTTATAATATAAAATATATATTTACTTTATTATCTTTTTTAATAAATATAATAGTAGCATTTATATAAAATAGTATAATAGTAGCTATAATGCTTTAATAGTGCCTTATTTATAGAGCTAGTAAGGATAAGCCTTTAGGCAAAATGTATCTATTAGTATTACGTGTCTTTAGGCGGAATACCGATACCTGCAAGGATAATGAGTAGGAGGGTCGTGGTTTCACATATGTCGCGGAACAAGAATCGTCTAAATGAGTGTTTTCATATGGCTCAGTCCCACTTGAACTTCAGTTGAGAATAAGCACTTCAGTAGCCAAGACCAGAAAAAGCGATTTCCTCAGTTAGTAATGAGTGTCGTCTCCCAAATTATAGGGAAGTACGCCCAAACGTCGCAATTTCCACTCATAATCCCAGACCTCACCAATATCTCTCAGCCACGGATCGAAATCTTTCTCGTCCCATGCCTTTCTTCCGCAATCCTTGGATGTTCCTGTGGCGAAACGATACCTCTCACAGAGCCAAGCACGGCCGCTTACGGACTTTCTCATGGCAACTCGTGCAGTCCATGCGGGGTAGCCTTTGTAGCGTCGACCAGACGATGTATCGATGTTGCAGCACATGAACATGAAGAGGGCAGCCGTGAGTTCGTCTTCATATCCAGGTGCTATCTTAAGGGTTTTGACCTCACCAGTAGTGCTTCCTCTTGTTTTCGACTGCTTTTGTAATGCTTCCACGGGTATAATGGTATTCATCACATCAGACAGCATGCGCAAGCGACTGGTACTCTGGAATGGTGCCCAGAGAAGTTCTCCAGGTTTCTTGTTCCCTTCCCGGTCCACCTTTTCTCTTTCGTCGTTGAGATAGAGTGTCGGAAGGCCTATAAGACCGGCTGCCTCAATGAAACCCGAACGGTGGCCAATAACACATGCTCTAGGGTTGTATCTTTTGCAGAGCGCCGTCCAAATACTAAGGATCTTGACCTGAGCGGGTACATAATCAAAGCCTATACTGCGAAATTTTGACCACAGTTCTTCGACCTCGTTGTTGATCCTTTCTCGGTCCTCTGCCCCGACACTTCTCACTGGCGGTGATTCTGCTGTTCTATCCTTGCCCTCCCATGGTCGAGATATGAACAACACTGCAACATTGGGATCATTCAACTCTTTTTCAACCCAGGCCTTGCGTTTAAGCCCTCCAAAGTAGTCAAAGTCCCCATACAGAATAATATGTGAGAATCTTTCAGCGGGTATGAAATATTTTCCCTTCGAAGATGAGCTCAAGTTGTTCCACTCGGAAACACGCTTGTTTGCCTTGGCAATTGATGAACCAACGTGCTTCAAGGTTGTCTCATCCATTACCCTCCCGACTCCCGATTTCGCATCGAGACGAACATGGATTATGGCCATTCTTTCAACATCTCTCACTTTGGGTAGTTTGTCCACACTGTCATTTTGTTCCATTCCAGGCAGCTTGTGACGCTGTTTTGTGAGTCGCAGATAGTGGTTCAGCCAGTATTTGGCCGCCCATGTTGGGTAAAAGTAGCGCTCCATAAGGTTTCCATGCTTAGGCCCCTCGTTGATGTCCAGTGTCTGAGCGTCCATGAAATGTCGCATCTTTGAGAACAGAACAGGTCCTGTAGCCGCAGGCGGTTCTTCAAAAATCTCCGTGATCATCCGCGTGGTTTTCTTCAAGCCCGTCGATCTTTGGTCTCCCTCGGGCATGCAAACCTGTTTGACAGGGATACCATACCATGAGAACAGATCACGCATCTTGTTGCCAAAGTCATCATCTGGGAGGCAGAATCTCATCGGCGTTTCCATTCCTCCAATGTGACAGTAGAGACAGCACATCAGAGCATGATAAACTTCCCCAAACTCTCCCGACCTCAACCAGAGCTCGGGCCCTGTTCTTTGCCTCTGTTCGGAAAAGTCTTCATACGCATCTCGCTCGCTTTGGAGAGGTGAGTAAGCTGGGAATCTGGACTCACTGCCATCAAGCGGAATCTTGCGCCTCTGGCAACGATATATCCAAAAAGTATAGACAGCATTGCATACCAGGCAATTGCTTGGGTTCTCGATTCTGTATCCAACGTTTTGCGACAGCAGCACGAAGTCATTTTGATTGACTCTGAAATTAAGCTTCTTATAAAGTTGGGTTTCATCAGATTTTGGTTGATGTAGGCACTCGTTAATCAATGTTTCAGAACCAGACAATGAGTCATCGGTCGGGACTGGGTCTGGAAGCAATGACATACTGAGAAACAAAGGCTCGATTGGCAGTCTAGCACCTAGTAAAATATACAGATGTCAGGTTATGCTTCTCTATTTCTCCCCAAAGTGGGAGGTCGCAGAACAAGTAGCTATTGAGGGGTGCCCGGAGCCATATCGGTAGAAAATGTCAGGAAGCAGCATGACATCAACGGTCAGGTCCTAAAACAATAGCTGAACAACCACCTCATTTAAGTAAGCCAATTGAAGTCGGCCACGTAAGCTGCGCCCTTTGGGCATTGTAAATCGAGGCGTGCTTACACTCCATGCTTAGAAATACGAAAACAAACTACCACTCACAGGCAGGTAGGTCAGCTGTGGCGTTAGCGGAAACTGTTGTGTAATTTCTGAGAGCCCTTCATTATCATATTACGTACCCGATATGTTTTCACAAACGACTAACTCATCTGCCCTATTACCGAATCAGTCCATCTATAAGTATTTCTTTAATCTTAAGTCGAGATATTACAGTATTAACCGATGGAAAACTTCACTAACCGAGCCTAGACGAATTATATTTATCGATTAAATTCCTTAAGTATAATAATATATAAATCCAATCGTGAGTATGGATGTGCGTACTGTCCGTGGTCCTTGGACTGGAACCTCTACTGTATGTATTGCACTGTATATATTGGATGCATTTTAAACTTTATGGAGAACCACTGTGATGAGGCATGTAAGATCTGCAAACTGAACTATYGTTCAGGCTCTATAATAAAGTGCGCGGGCATTTACCTCTCCTGCTAATAAGTATAATAGGAGCTTAGTATTAATGTCTATATACCTATTATCTATATATAGTATTGGATTTTAATAGTAAGATTAAAGTATAAGCCACTTTTAGTAGTAAAAGTAATAAATTATTATAACCCTAGCGGTTATATTATATATATCTTATAAATACTTTACTTTAAATTTATTTTAATAGTTAATTAAATAAAGAACTAATAAGACTAAAATTAATAGCATTTTAAGACTATATTACCTTAAGATTAATAATAACCTTATTTTTTTTTTTAAGTTTATATATTAGCCTTAAAAGATATTTAAATATCTCTAAAGTTTATTATAATTTAAATTTTTCTTACCTTTTAGGTAGTAAAGCTTTATTAAGTTAATATTATTAAATTAGCTACTTTAATTATAGCCTAAATTTAAATATATTTAATTTAACTAAAAAGCCTTACTTTTTAACTAGCTAAAATCTTCCTTTTATAACCTTACTTTAAAGGCATACTTTAATTATTTAATATACTTTAATAATAAGTTATTTAACCTAACTTCCCTTTTAATTATAATTACTAATAATACTATAGTTACCTTATTATAATACTTAAAAAAAGCCTATAATTTAATTTTAATAAGGCTTATTTAATTAAAAATCTTAATATAATCCTTTTAATTAATTTATTTATTAATAAAAATAATTATAATAACCTTTATAATATAACTATAAAAATTATATTAGCCTAAAAGTATATAAATAATATTAACTATATTAAATTAATAGCCTTTAGTTATAAAATCCTTAAGGTCTTATAGCCTTATTATTAATTAATTAATAAAGGATTCTTTAAACTTAAAATAAAAGAACTTAATAAACTTAAAGATAAATTACTTAAAGAGGTAGCTTTAAGCTATAATTAATTAGTATTTATTAAGGCTATTTATTTAAGTAATTTATATAATAAGTAACTTAAAGGTATTAAGTAATAGGCTAAAAGGGTATTAAGGAAAATTAAGTTGCTATAAGGATAAAAAAGGGATAATTATAAGGTTTAAGAGGAAAATATATTAAGTTTTATATAGATTTAAGTAGGTTACTAAAAGTTAATAATTATTAATAAAGAAAGGTAAAAATAGATTATACTATATAGTATATAACTAGTTTATAATTATAAAGATTAATTAAATATTAATATATTATTAATATAAATAAAGAAATAATAACTTTATATTATATTACTTTTTTATAATTACTATAATATATATATTTATTTAATATTAAATAAAACTTAATTTACTAATTATTAATAAAGTATTTTTATTTTAATAAGCCTTATTTATACTATTAACTATTAAGAGATATAATACTTTATTAATATATTTAATTTAATGCCTTATATATTCTATAAATATAAACTTAATATAAATTAATTTATTTATTTAAAAACCTAATTATTATATATTAATAGCTTTTATTTAAAATATATTATATTAAATAATTAAATAATATTATATTATTAAGATATTTAATAATATTAATATTTTAATACCTCTTTATATTAAAGTATTACTTAATAATATTAAAATAGTAATTAAGGTTTAATAGCTTTAAAATACTATTTAAACCCTATAGGCTTAAATAAATATATAATTTACTATAATTAATAATAAAAGAGAAAACCTTAATAGGTTTTAATATAATATTAAGGAAGCCTTAAAACCCTTTAAGTTAAAACCCTTTATTAAAAAAGCAGTTAATATAATTCTATTTTTTATTTAAATAAAAGTATATTTTTACTTATTTTTAAATTAATTAAATACTACTATTAAGAAAGTATTATATATCTTACTTTTAATTTAAAGAGATACTAAAAAGTAATAAAAACCTATTATATAAGATAATAGTAAATTTAATATATATCAAGCTTAATTAATATACGCTCGATTTCTGGAGACTCGACCTATTCGGGGTTACAATTTGTAGTCTTATTTAATGTGCTAGATTTATAAAACTGTCGTATCTCAGATTCGCTCGCACAGTTGTTATAATCTGTCCCCTCTAGCACTGTACCTCCTCACAGCTAAGCCCAAAGCTGTGCATTGACCGACTCGACCTCCCAACTGCCCCCATCCTTCTGAGTGTAATAGTGAACATCAGTCTTTGGAATGCCATTTTCATCCTTGCCAGAGACAAAGACCTTGAGGTTCTCATACGAAGTGCCAGTAACAGCGATAGAGGCACCATTCACAACATGGCGAATGGTCTTCCTAGATCCCAAATAGCCCTGGTACCAACTCTTATCGGGCTTATCACTACTCAGGCAGATCTCCTGGAGGAAGGCCCTTCCATGTTCATCGGCAAGAACGCAGTAGACACGGATCTACAAAGTCAGTCTCAAATGGCTGAACAAGCAAGGGAGCTAACCTCATCCACGCCACTGGCGGACTTCCAGGATATGGCGGCGACTTCTCGGCTGTCACACTTGACATGCATTTTCTGGTAGGTGATTTCGATGGTCTTTACAGCATAGCCACCGTTGCACCCTCCTCCAGGCTTGATTAAGTAGCTGAGCTGGTGGTTGTCATTGACGTAGAAAACGTAAGTCTTTCCATCACTTTCAACGGCAGCAATATCCTTGGGAATCTGCTATCATCGCATTACTAAGGGACTGTTCTATATCAGTAAGACTCTGCAATCTTACCGTTGAGTCCATTTTCAACCGGTGATAGGGGCCTAAAAACTTCGTCGTTAAAGTAACTTGATTATGAGAATGTGCGTTTGCGATCTTAGCTTAAATACAGTATAGAGTGAATAGCAGTCCTCTCTAATGAGATACATCTCAACATTTATAGTTCTAGAGAATACTCTGATTGTGAACAGCTCTTCTTTTGATTTGAACTGATTATGTGAAACGCCTCGCTTCATCAGCATTTGTGCTCTTCTATTAGCCAAAGTAGCCAACCCATGGAGATACTAACACCAGCTGAATTGAGACTCAAATCATTCAAGTTCCACAAGTCAAACCACCATATCCCATGCATGTTTCTCTGCATCAAGATCTCTTGGTAGTTCAGGCTACACTGTGATTGAGACGCATGCGGCGAGTAATCTCTTCAGCCAGCTATCTGCGATACTCCACCCAAATAGCTGCATGGGAAGCTTCAACTTGCCGAAAAGATCAGCTTGCAACCCCCTTTCTCATCCGTATCGTGTTCACTCTTGGCACCGGTATCGCATAAAGCCAAGCAGTTAGATCGAAGTAACCTGTAAACTTAGTGGGACTGAGATTTTTGGAAGGGCGTGTTCGCAGCTTTGCACTGTGTACTGATAACATCGTGCTCACACCCCATACTCTATGCAAGAACCTACGATACGATGCATCCCCCCTGCACAGTTAGGCTCATTCCAGGCGAGGTTTTTCAGCTCTGTCTTGGAAAGAAATATCGCCGATCTTCTCTAATTTCGGATTAAATTGACTCGAAGAATGTTGGTGCAAGCAGGTATAAATTCGTGGTGCATATTGAGGCTTTAAGTTTGAAGTCTAGACCAGGCCCACCACTCAGCCAGCCGTGTGCCATTTCCGCCAGCCACCTCCGGGGAAGCCAAGCTTCTTCAGGAAGCAATTAGCTTAGATATGATAGTGCCTAAGACAAAATATGTCATTTTACGATGGAAAGAGTAAATTGCCCTCCTTGGCAATCAGCTGTGACTTGATAGTCTTCCTCTTGACAACATGCAAGCCACCAACTCGATATCACATTTTCAACGTTCCCTACATAATGTGGAATGGATCAGTACTCCATGAGAAACAGTCCCACGTCCGTTCAAACGAAACTTTATTGTTTCAGTCTCATTTCACTCGCTTGGGTGTGTGCATGTGAAGGTCTTCACTTGAACGTATTGGAAAGCCTCCTGTTATGCCCCCTCGTTGGAAGCCACGACTTTTCAGCCAAGCCGAAGCACCTGGCTAATATGCATTGGGACAAAGGGAATGAATGGCACGTATTCAGAGATTGCTGAAGGGGATTCCTATCAGCCCCTGGAGAATCGCTTTGCAACCTGGCATTATCTCTAGGACCCCTCACTTTCTCGACTTTCCTCACCGATAAATTGTTCTGGTTCTCGCTCTGGAGAATAAGCATTACTTGACCCAGTCAGAACGGTTCTATTCGCCAACCATCCCTAGTGGTTCTTGCTGCCCAATATGCTCCCTGCATCTTTTTGGCTTGCCACCATAGTCATGGCTGGATGGCCATGGACGCTGGCTGCCGCAGAAACTAGTAACACACCCTCAACTTCTCAACTCTCTGATGATTTATCGTACACGCATTCAGCTAACATTTCTCGCAGTCGACGGACAATCTCAGCAGGATCTAGAGCAGGCTACCTCTCGAGGCGTGGAAGAAGATACAAAGACCATGATCGAATGCGGCAAACATATCAGTTCATGCGGAGTAGTAGATGATATGAAGATTGTTCTTCGCCCTAAAACAACCGTATACGTCACCCAGAACGTTACCACGACGGTCTCAACAGTATGGTGTCCATGCCAGTAGCTATTTGGCAACCTACTCCCGATAGTCCCAGCAGCTAACAGAACATCAGTTCTTGCCACCCGAGACGAATGTCATCACCGAAGTAGTAGCAACAACCGTGAAGAAGGATGTTCTGGGTATGTAATCTCAAAGGACAGCATCATTGCCATGTCAGACTCAGAAATTAACTAATATCTCTGTCAAGGGCACTGCCGAAACACCACCACCATCGACATAGAGAAACCTGCCACAGTCACCGTCAACGTCGAAGTCGAGTACATTAAGGAAGTAGTGTCAATCGTCAACGTCACTTCCACCACAACAAGCACTGTAATGGTCAATTCGATCGAACAGTGCTTCATTAACAGTCTGCGTGGTGTATCCAGACTCCCCGATGAAGAGCTTTACACGACGACGGCTGTTGAAGCCAGACAGCAGCATAGCAGTTCCTCGATCGCGGTTGAAGATGAACGTGAGGAAGAACGGCCAACTGAGACAGGACAAGTTAGACACGAACATCACTATGAGCAGGTTGCAGAAGATGTCTCTCACGATAATGCTAGGTTCATGTTTCAGGAAAGGGATGCGCTGTGAAGGTCCGGAGATGTGTACCCGAGTCACACCCACCGTATAGAGATTTTCTGGGGAGAACTTGAGTGAATTGAGCTTGCTTTTGAGCTTCTATATTCTTCTAGGACGCATGACTTATAATTATTGCCTTGATCTGTAATGACTTCAACTTTGGAATAAATATAGCTGATACTTTTGATCTCATGTTTTAAATAAACTCAGTACCTCAGAAACGGATTGCTTTTGGTTGTTGTCTAGTCTCCGCAGGGTTACAGCATGAGTCTTTTCGAGGTTTGTTTCTCTTAGGTCCCTAACTCACGCAAGTAGCTGATAACAGTTCTATTCGTAACCTCAGCATTCCTAGATTCAATATAACTTCATACCGTTGATACTGATATCTGCAGGGCAGCGAGACGTAGATAAATGCCAGGGAATCTTGATTTGTGGCGTAGCTAAAGGCCGAGTATAGAACACTATTAACTTAGCGCAATATCGTTGACGGCTTCACTCTTCATGCGGGAAGCCGACCAGCTGAACAGGGGTTGAAGCACGAGATTGCGTTATATTTCTCCCTCATGTTCGGTTAGACAAGTATTTCTGTGAGGTGTGTTCGAATATAGTACGGGAGTCTTTAGTTGGGCTTCTGACCACTAGAATGAGGTTCTGATCGATGACAAATGTCTCATACGGATATGGTTGGCGGTCGAGGAGGAATGTCTTGTGCAGGATTACTGACGCGAGACAGTCAACCCTTCAATTGTAGTTGTACAAACAGGGCTTGGTATCAAACAGAGTCACATAAAGCTTCATATATTTCTCAACGCTACTTTCTGCAACACTCGCAAGGATTTCCTCTCCCGACCTTAAAGTTTCGGAAGGTTTACAGAGCGTCTTCGTTCCCCTATTGGCTGTTCTCTCACACATCACTCTGTTCCGCTGACGGCTCTCTTAGCCGGTAAGATGCCATGGCCTGGCATGTGAACCTTCCTGATGAGGGGCTCATGAATTCATAGTTAGAGTTTATAATAACTTAACTCCGAACCCTGCTGGTTTTTGTTTGCTCCGGATAGCCTCACTGTGACAGTAACGCACTAACCAATCGGCTTGCACGGCAAATCCAAATACCCCTAGGCACTCGGACACAAGCACTAAGAAATTAAGTTTGCAGTCTTTCGACTCACCTGGAATCAAGCGGAAATGGAAAGCTCAGCAAAATAATTTTGGTATCCCTCCTGCCGCATCCGCTCATCTGATTTCGGCACTTTTGTCCAGAAATTCTAGGCTTCATTTGTGTCATGATATGATCGCAGGCTGATTAGATAGCATTGTACACCTATAAGCCCTGGTCCAAATGTCAATGTTGTGTCGAGTTTTGTGATCTCAGGTAGAGGCCGAGGCCATGACGAAGTACTGATTTCTATGTTGTTTCAAGCTCTAAGTTCTCTCGGCTGATTCAAGCTCTTAGCTATGAGCCTCCGCCACAAATAAGACATCTAGCTCACAACTTAGACATTATGCCTCAATATTTTCGTTAAATGAACGTGTTGCTGCTTTCTTGAGCGGAAGAAACATCACAGTCAGGGGCGAAACGACCAAGCTCATAGACTAATGCCTTCAAATATGGTCCATATAACACCCTTTGGAGCGGAAGTTGGCCGAGTTAAGCTCAGCACCTCTAGGCTCATAGAATTCATTGTTCCAGGCCCTGTGCATGGTTATTGGTGATACGATATGCAATTATGATGCAAACATAGAGTTTGTAGCACAAAATGACATGAGCCTTTCTTACGATACCTTTTCAGCAAAAGTTCCATTTTTGATAATCAAATCCTTTTCGTTAACCTCGATATTCTGTCTACAACCCAAAGCCTGCCTCACGACCACTACCCTTGGCCTCGTATATGCACAATTTGGTCTTGTCTGAACAGCCTGCCTTGCTGAAGGTTTAGGCGTGATGACGAGTATTCATATGTACGCCTTGACTGTATCTCGAAACAAACCTTACGCAGAGTTACGCAGCTTTATACTTCAACGGCTCAAAGCTCATGGTAGAGGAAGATATCTCCCGTGTGTACAGGTATAAATTCACCTATACTTCAGAGTGAAGTATCGCGGTCTCTTCTATACGTAACAATATTATACGCATAACGCTACTTCGTTCCTACTACTAGCTTATCTTCACATACCACCACCAGAATGGAGTCTACCAACCGATTTATGATTGGTGTTTTTGGTCCTACAGGTGCTGGCAAGACTAAATTAGGAGCCTCCGTAGCCAAGTCCGTCCATGGCCAAGTCATCTCGGTTGATAGTTTGCAGTGTTACTCCCCCGGGAGTATTATCACTGCCAAGCCTTCTCCTGAAGAAACGGATGGAATCGACCACCATATGATCGGATACTTGGAGGCTGATGAGGAGCCAACAAATTTTGTGGGCGAAGCAATCGAAAGATTGGAGAAACTCTGTGACCACGGGATTATACCTGTAGTTGTTGGAGGCTCAACATCGCTCACTTTACCTCTCCTGCAAGATGCTTTTAACCATGGATGGCGTATGGCTGCTATCACTCTGCTGCCACACCAGTCTACCTATCTCAGCAACATCGCATCCAGACTGGATGACATGGTAGAGGCAGGCCTTATGCAAGAGCTATCGGGTCTGAAATTCCTTGAAGACAAGTATCTGAACGGAAAACCCAGCTTTCAAAAGGGTATTTGGAAGGCAATCGGCTATCAGGAGTTGTACCCATATCTGGAGGCTCAAAGAATCGGCGGACAGTGCGATCAGCTGCTCAAGACTGGGCTGGCCTCGATGAAAGAAAACACCTTTCAATATGGCATGACGCAACTAGGATGGATTCGCCAAACACTCTGTTCATTCCTTCACGCCCAGAAAATTGCGAACATGAGCCTTACGGTTGTTGACAAGACATCTTGGGTCTCGGATGTTGAGAAACCTGCAATTCGAATGGCGAGTGATTTCTACCATGCTTCAGCTTCGATCAGTTTCCGTTTTATCAACGGACCAAAGCCTCGAATACTATGCATTTTGTACTAAACCCTTATCCCCATTGCTGGATCTAGAATAGCTAATGTTCATAGTGGTGGTTCGTCATCTGGTAACGAGCCGGCCCATATCGAAGCTGCTAGGTCACTTGGCAGAGTCTGTCACGAAAACAGCATGAAGCTTGTGTACGGAGGCGGCACAACTGGAATGATGGGTGCAATCGCAAGCACTCTCGTTGAGCTTTCTGGGCCTGATGCTGTTCATGGTATCATTCCCGAGGCACTGCTGAAATATGAAGCGAAGGAATCGGGAGGACGTCCCAAGGATTCTGCTTACGCCAGATACGGTAAGCGGACTGTTGTTCAGGATATGCATACTCGAAAGCGCTTGATGATTCAAGAGGTGATTGATGGGGGCGAGGGAAGTGGTTTCGTTGGGCTGAGTGGTGGCTATGGCACTCTTGAAGAGCTCTTTGAGGTCATAACTTGGCATCAGCTAGGTATCCATGACCGTGGCGTCTGTCTTCTCAATACGGGAGGGTTTTTCGACGGGCTTGTCGATTGGCTCGGCAACGTGGTCCAGAAAGGGTTCATTGGCCTAGAGGATGCTGCAATTCTTAACATTGCCAGTACAGCCGAAGGGGTTGTCAAGTGCTTGGATCACAAACCCAGCTTTTCTCGCAAAGGGGAACTAGATTGGGTCTAGGCTATGGTCGTGTAAAGTTCGATTGCTATCGCCAAAAAGCTTATACGATTTGGCGAAGTCATAGCGGACTTGGTTGTTTTGGGGTCCCTCTCAACTAGCTTTACTCGCCTGGGTAATTAACTTTCTTGAAACACGGGCCGGAGATAATGTTCCTACAGTTACGGTTGGTGTCCCTCAAACAATCTTGTCACTTCAATCCCGGATCCGTGGTTCCCGAGTAATGCAAACTTACAAGCATGTAACTACAAATGGCTCCTAGGAGAAGGCTCTGTAGGCAGAAAATAGTTTCTTTATCTTACTCAACAACATCATTGACTTAGGTGCCGATGGATATTTTACAAGTTCGCTTCGATCTGGCGTATTATTGCCTGTTTTTCGTAATTGGTGTTTTGACTCATCTCTTCATTTTCCGCCGAGGCGAATGGAACCTCTATGTTTTCAATATCTTGCAAGCCTTTGCTGTCCTCGAAAGCAGCTTGATATACATTGTTGCTCGAACCGTCGAAGATGAAGATTACACTTTATGGAAAGTCATCGCCATATCGTCTTGTTTCACACTATCAACCTTGATGGGATTGTCAATTAGTATGCTCATCTACCGCGGCTGTTTCCACCGATTGAGTAAATTTCCAGGCCCTTTTTGGGCCAGGCTGTCCAACCTGTATATTACGTTTCGGGCCTTCAAGAACTTTCGTCTTTTTGAAGAGGTGCAGCAGTTGCATAGAAAATATGGGGATATTGTTCGGATTGGTGAGTAATTGCTTTATGCCGATAACTCTTTCGCCACCCAACAAAAGCGATGGTGCTCACATATTACAGGGCCTAGCGAACTATCTATCATAGACCCGCACGCCTTGCAAGCTCTCCATTCAAACAGCTCCCCGTGTACTAAAGGCCCTTGGTACAGCATCGAACACCCTATCAAAGCTCTGCAGATGACCAGAGACAAGGAGGAGCATGCCTATCGGCGTAAGGCATGGGATTTGGCGTTCAGTTCTAAAGGTAAGTGTAGTATCAGTATCAGGCGAGGTCGGCTAACAGGTTGAGAAGCACTTCGGGAGTATGAAGCACGAGTGGCTGGGTACACCACCCAACTCTTTGAGCAGGTAGAAGCATCCCAGGGCACCCCGATCGACGCATCTCTATGGTTTAACTTTTATAGCTTTGATGTTATGGGTGACTTGGCCTTTGGGAGAACTCTTGATATGCTCAAGAACGGAACAGCACATCCATTTATGGAACTGGTCCATTCCAACATGCTTATGGCTGGTTCTCTGAGTCATTTGACCTGGGTCTTCCCACTTCTTAAACGCATTCCGTTCTTGAATCAGAAGAACCTCGAGTTCCAGGGATGGCTCAAGCAACAGGTCGACTGGAGACAGAAGGTATGCAAAAGCTAGATCCTTTGGGCACTTTATGTGATGCATTGACGTCTTGGATTACAGAATAAGCCGGATTTGCCGGATGTATTTTCATGGATCCTCTCCGACTACGACGCTCTCAACAAGCCGACTGCTCAGGATACTATCAACTTACGCGGTGATGCTCAGCTTATCGCTGTAGCGGGCAGGTACGGTGTCCTACGTAGCAAGTAGATGATGTCTTAACTAATCATTCTGTAGCGATACTACTGCGGCATCACTAACCTGTCTGTTCTTCGAGCTAGCTAGTAATCCGCAAATTTGCCTTACTCTCCAAAGAGAACTCGATCAGTATTACGCAGAACATGACAAACCAGACCATTCAAGTCTTTCAAAGCTCAGGTATCTGCAGGCTTGTATCAACGAATCAATGCGACTCTATCCGGCTATCCCGTCGGGCTTGCAGCGAATGACTCCGCCCAAGGGTCTAGATATCGGCGACACGCATCTTCCAGGCGATACTATAGTCACAATTCCAACTTACACGTTTAATCGAGGTAAGAGTGTCCAATTACAACACTTTGCATTCTAGAAAGAACTAACAGATGGTTTGTCTGCTTAGATGAAAAGCTCTTTACGCATGCCGACAAGTTTATTCCGGAACGCTGGACTACAGAAAAGGAGCTCACTAAAGATCCTTCTCTTTTTGTTCCATTCTCAATTGGTAATAATATCCCCAAGTCTAGATAAATGGTCCTAGCTAATACCTGCCTTGTGCTGTAGGACAATACTCTTGTGTTGGAAAGTAGTTGGGCCTGATGGAAATTCGTTTTGTAGCCAGTCAAATCCTGCACAAGTTCAATGTTGAACTGGCACACGAAGATGTCGCTAGAGACTTCGTTACTGGCCTAAGAGACGGCTTTACCTTGGCTATGTCGAGCCTCTACATAATCTTTACCCGAAGGACTACCTAGATATCCTTGTCAGCCAGCCGGCCTGAGGCAGAGTCGCTGTTTGATGGATGGCTTGCTATTATGATGAGAGTCCGAGTCCCTGGTTCACCGGAACGAACGGCACTTCTGATAGTGGGAGCCATTCTGGCCCTCCACTTCTGATACTTCAGGGGTGAGTCTAGCTTAAGAATAGGTAGCGTTTGTCAGTATAAGACTGTATTTACTATAACTCTCTCAACTAAACTGGGGGCTCTCCTCCACTGTGATTGGTACAGGTTGCAACGAATCACTTCCTCATAAGCTCAATCAATATCCGCGTTACCACCATGCTACGTGGCTACCGCGAAATCAGGATGGGACGGGCCGTACGGGAGGGCCAACAGATTGCATAGAGTTTCGAAATGTGAACAGGCATATACAATAAGCGATCCCTGAAAAGGAAGCGGTGACAGTTGGCTCCAAAGTAAGTTCGGACCAGCAGCAAAGCCTTGTAGATAAGAAAAACGATAGTAGTGGGCAGACCGGCAGAGGCTTTCTCGGCTCGGCAGTTGGAAGGCTGCGAATCCGAGCGGTATGGAATCATGTGTTGTATCAAAGCGCCGGAAGACCCGAGGGGCAAAGACGTATAAAGGAGTAGGGCATACTTGAAAGTTAAGTTCTCTCTGCTTTCATGAAGGACTAAGTGATACTTGGGAACAAAGATCTTCTTCACCTTCAAAAGAATACTCGATTTCTGTTTCGTCCCAACCCCGGAACCAGACTCGCGTCATGCATTTCGCTATACCTCCCGAATATCAATCAGAACTAGAGTCAACTCGACCGGTTGACCTTAGATCCGACGAAGAGATCCTTTCTTCTATAGAGCAGTACAGGCCTGTACCTTCGGAGAAGAACATCTGGGCTTTTTGGGATTCAGGTCTACGTGCTATTCCCTCCTGGTGCCAGCGAAATGTCATCGGTTGGGCTCGCATTTGCGGGCCTGATTGGACCATTCGAGTGCTTGACATGATACCCAATTCTCCCAATCACGTCCTGAAGTTTATTGACAGGGAGATGTTGCCTGAGGCGTTCCTGAGCGGAACAATGGATGGTCACCATGTCGGGCAACATTCTGCCGATTTCATCCGGGGTCCGCTTCTGCTCCGCTATGGAGGTGTGAGTATGGACGTTGGGTGCCTTCTTATCAGGCACATTGATCGCATTTGCTGGGATTTGCTTGCAGATTCAAAGTCGCCGTACGAGATCGCGGTGCCGCTTCTGTATGACCAGACGATCGCGAATCACTTCGTTGCCGCTCGGAAGAACAACGTCTTCATAGAGAAATGGTAAGTGTTAATGAAAACGCGATGGACCAGGGGCTAATAATCCATGGCTCAGGCACAAGCTGTATCTGCACTTGTGGAAGGGTCGAACGAACCAGCAAGGTCTCAGCGACAGTCCTCTGCTGGGATTCATCAAAGATATACGCTATGATGACGCCGCGGACTTTCACTGGGACTGGAGTGTGCCAGTCTCTCAATTTCTAGAGTACATTGCCCAGGTTTTGTGCTGGCAACGCTTGTGCTTAATCCGTGACACGGGCGACGGCTTCAAAAGTTCTGAATACTGGCAGCGTAACATTCTCTGCATCGATTCACTCAACGAGGTCTGGGGCGGCGAGAAGACCTTGGGCTTCGATAGCATTGGGCCTCGAATGTACAATCTCTTGACTGTTAGTCTTGATGCTGATCCGGATTCGGCAGCCTACAAGGATGCGTACAAGCTCGTATGGCGATTGTTGGCCAACTCAAGCTTTCAAAAGGTGACACGGGCGAAGAACCTGACGCACACACCACACCTCGGAACGTTGTGGGATCAGAACGAGGGACAGGATTGTGTGCCGGGATCATTTGGAGAGCTGCTACGGTACGGAGCGGTACACTTCCGCCAGAAGCGTGAGAACATCGAGCAGAAGGAGGCCCGTGAGACCAGAACTCTCATAGAGAAAGGTCTCTTGGATGCCTAGATAGATTTCAACCTCGCATCCTCAGAATCGTATGGTGTCGCGTCTGAACGTCTTTGCAATACCTTCCACATGCGAACTCGTGTAAATGTGATACGCGGATCTTCTACCCCGCTGATTACCACCCGTTGCGGCCCGTTCCTCATTTAGAAACACGCCCCGGGCCAACAGGAAACTCTAAAAACAAGCTTTATGTGTTCTACTCAAACTCAGCGCTTGCGGCTCAGGCCCGATGTCCGTGCGATACTTGTCCGTGCAATACTATTGCTAAGCTTCGGAGCCAACCTCGGCTCCCAACGCAACGCACAATGTTCGCTATCGTGAATACTTTTCATGTGTCTAATCTCCGATTATGTACGATAGGAACACCACCACACAGGCGTTGAATGTAAGCTTTTCGCCACGTCACGCACCACCAAGTTCTCTATGTATGTCGGTAGTTCTGGTAGACCAATCAAGGAGGGGGGAGGGTTAGGGACGTTGATTAACTCGTAAAACTCTACGGCTTCTCGGGAATGAATGCAGACATGCCGGGATGATACCAATGTCTTATAGCGGATATTGTAATTCTCGGCATCTGCGGCAGGCCACTGCTGTATACCTACTTTGTTGTTGTGTACGAAGCACGACTGCAATAGGAAACGGTATGTCTTGAGTGGCTGAGTTAGGCCTAGTCTCTGTGTGATAAGGGGGGGGCTCGGGATGGCCGGCAGCCTCGATACTACTTAAGGATAAGTAAAGGTAGATACGGATACGAAAGCTCACTTACAATTCATCATAAACCCTAGATAGCACACCAGGACCAGAAAATGATACTTGATTCAGCTCCTCCCACCCTTCTTGTCTTGATATCTCGTTCCTTGTGCATGGAGTCTTATTAGCTACCTGGGCTTTATCTGGGGCTACCACCCCGCACATTTCTCTTTCCAACAAGCATAGACGCGTCATCAAAGATCAACCATGACTGATACAGACGCCAGCATCATCAGAAGCTGTAGTGCATCGTGGGTGCATGTCCGATACTGGGCTACCTTATTGTGAGCTGACTGCAAACAGGGAATCCATATATACCGCCAGTCATGCGCTCGGGATCTACTTCCGCATCTCAAACATCGCCACCTTGACCATTCCGAGAGCGATATTCAAAAATGGCTCCGCGTTACACTTAATACGCACCGCCGTAGCCCAAGTCATGCTTAAGCAGCCGGCAATGCGCGTTGGCATTATTGGAGAAGACTCAAAACAGCCACGATTCGTTGCCTTGTCGTCTGTTGACTTTTCTCAACAGGTTGAAGACGAGGAAGCGCCATCTGTCGATTCCGTGGCTAAGAACCTAGAAAAGCTGTTGTTGCAGCCGTGGCCCGATCTTTCGAAGCGTCCAGGCTGGCATGTTCGGGTCTTCCATGAACCAAACTTGGGAGATAAGGACGTCTGCCGACTGCGGGTTTGCTTAACCGTCCATCACGCCATCTACGACGGGGAAAGCACTGCAAAGTTTCACATATCCTTGACTGATGCTCTCAACAATCCTGATCCCGCCGTGGCGCTGATGATGGACAAAAGTCTTATCGTAAACTTGACCGACCATCCCCGCGACTATCCTCGCCCACAGGAAGAGCTCATCAACTTCACTACAGACATCTCCTGGATAGTATCCGAACTCTGGAACATGTTTGCACCGTCATACCTCAAACCTTCTACATTTCAGAAGTGGGCGGGCCAGCCGTGCAACCCTGACATTCAAGCCGTCAACATTCGCTACCTTTCGCTGAGTTCCGTACTCACTCAAGCTGTAGTTAGAAGGTGTCGCGAGGAAAAGACCACAATGACCAACCTTCTCAATGCGCTTTGCGCTACCTCATTCGCGAGACGCGCGCCCCTGACCAAGCAACAGGGCTTTGTCAATCTCACAGCTATCAGCCTGCGACCGTGGATTTCTGAAAAAGTGCACTTCAACAAGACTTACATGTCTAAGTGCGCATCATCACACGCGCAGGAAATTGGGCCCGATGTCTTAGCCAAGATTCAACAGGATGGGGATGCTAACGTCTGGAAACTCGCGGTCGAGTTGCGACAGGACATGAAGAGAAGAATAGACACAATGCCCCATAACGAGTTCTCGTATCTTTTCCGTTATGTTGGCGATTGGCGTGATATATTCCAGGCGAGATACGGGAAGCCGAGGCGGGAACTATGGACGTTGAGCAACCTAGGTTCTATCGCCGTCCCGGTGTCCAAAGGCCCCTGGGAATTGGAGAGTATCTTGTTTGCCCAGTTTGCGCCGGTTGTTAGCGGTGCTCTTATGGTCAATGCTGCAAGCGTTGAGGGCGGAGATATGACCGTGTCACTTGTATGGCAAGATGGAATCCTAGAGACGGAACTCGTGCAAGGGGTGAGAGACGACTTGGAAACGTGGCTGCTTCGACTTGGGGAGGAGGGAAACTTAGGAATTTCGTAATGGGTGTAGTAGGTAGTCGCCGGGGAATGAGCTGAACTACGATCTGTTCTCTGGCTTAGATATGATGCAAAAGAGGAGCCAGCAGGAAGCCATTGACCTGCCACTCGAAAGTCTTGTTGGACGAATGCAGTTCTAGGCTAAAGGAAAGACCATCAGAATTCGTGGGATTACTATAGTGTTTGTACATGTTAGCGCTGACAAAAGGAACAACCAACTATAGGGATTCTATCAAGCTGTATCCTGAGGTGGATAAGACCACGGCCTGGCAAAGTGTTTCGACATTGAAACAGGCAAGTCTGCTAGCCAATGACCAGATACACGGTATCACCCTCGGTGATGACTGGCGACTTAAGCGCCTATGTGAGTTCGATAGCGTCGCAGCAAGAGAGCAAACTCACTCACATAGGCCTTGTGTCTCAGAACTTCCTTGTCTTCATTTCAGTCAAGGGAGATAGCTTTCTCGTGCTAGCTAGGAGTGCTTGCGCTTTTTATGCGGGAGGCCGACCAGCTGAAGAGGGGTTCACGCACCTCGCAACGTCGTATTTTCTCCCTCATTTTCGGTTACACAACCATTTCCCCTCTCACTCATCTCTCTTCTCTTCAAACCAATTCATACTACCATTCATCAAATTTCAAAATGACCTGAGACCCTGCGAAATGATGAAGATCCTCAATAGCATCACGCGCCGCATCCGCCGCCTGCCCTCTGCATTCTCATCCTCAGCCCTCCATCGCACGCATTACACCGGCTCCCTCCTCTTCAACCTCGCATCATTCATCCTCCCCGCGCTTTACGGCACTTTATCCAAACTATGGGTCGCAAACATCGACTCGTCAATGGTGGTGCTCACCGATGCGTATACGTACATGAACACTGCGTCTGAAGCAGTGAATGAAGGATTACCGAGGGCTGCGTGGGTCATCATTGGAGATAAGGCCTCGCGGTCGCTGGGTAAGCGTCTTCAATTAACGCATACTCTCATCGCGTTTCAGTCTGTCATCGGGTTGATACTGAGTATTGTATTTCTTGCTGGTGCGTCTTCTTTTGCGAATAGTTTTGTGCCTGAGGAAGTTCGCGATGTAAGTTTGACTTATGTGCGCATCGCTTCATTCACTGTGTTCAGCGGCACGCTCGAAACTGCAGTGGCGACAGCGACGAGAGCACTAGACAAACCTGATATTCCACTGGCCATCAGCACCGTCAAGTTTGCAGTCAACATCATCCTCGACTTTCTGCTCATTTCGAAGTTCCACGTCGGTTCTTTCACGCCGACTGTCAACATTCAAGGTACTATTCAGCTAGTCTGCAATCTTGTCGCAGCGTTCGCAGGGCTTGCTTACTTCCTCTGGTCGAATACATGGTCTTTCAAGAGACATACGCCGCATGATCCTCCAGAGAAGCTGCGTCCAAGCTTAGACGCGCTCAAAGTCCTTCTCCCGCCTGGCCTGATCTTCTTCACCGAATCGGCTGTCAGAAACGCCTTGTACCTCTGGCTGGTCAGTACCATCGTTGCATTAGGCGCAGTATATGCTACAGCTTGGGGCGTCTTCAACACCATCCGTTGGGGTCTGATAATGGTCCCAGTCCAGGCCTTGGAGGCAACTGCGCTGCAATTCATCGGTCATAACTGGGGCGATTGGAGAAGACGCGTCGATATCAGCACACGAAAGCCACAAGCATCATTGAAGGACCTCCATGGCATTGTACGTCCAGCTTTCAGATCGTTGTTTATCGCCCTCATTTTCGAAGTCCCGATAGCCATCTTCCTCACGCTCTTCGGAGCAAAGCCCTTTGCATCATATATCAGTGGTTCAGATGAAGTCGCAGAGGTGACGGCTTCAATGTGGCGAAGCCTGGACTGGTGTTATATCTTTTATGCAATGTCAACTCAACTCGCTACGATTCTTCTCGCAACCCGACCGAGGTGGTATTTGTATCAGAGTCTTGCAAGTAATCTTCTGTATGTGCTGCCTTGGGCGATCGCATGTCAGGTGGATGACTTGAACGACAGCAACGCGTGGTGGTATTACAAGTTTGTGTTTGGGGGTAGTCTTGTGTTCAGTTTTGGGACAATTATGGTTGTGGATTCGCTATGGGCTTGGACGTTGTATACTGGAAAGGCTGAGCTGGAGGAGTTCCGAGAGTGAATGCATTCCTGTGATTGAAGGTAATAAGTTCTTGTGAATTTAGGTTTTAATAGACTCCTTGATGGCACTGTCATAAGGTCTCTTATTTTACGTGGGTTCATACGGAGCTTTTCTCCATTTTCGCAGGATTCTGGAGAGTATTATGTGCTATGGTGCAATCAGTGTTACGCATCACCTCATCATGCAGATCCCACCACCACTTGCTATACCTCGTATTAATAATGACCTCCAACTCATTTGCTTATTACCGGCGATCATAACTAGTACTTCATCTCTTCTTCCTACATAACTTCCCATCGACTATCGATATCATGTCTTTTACAACAACAGTCACCGCGGCACCCCCGCCTGGTCAACCAGATATTGCTTACGCTCCAAACTATGAAAACTACCAAGCCAGGACAGCCAAGCGACTCAAAGAGGGGAACCTCCCGACCTCGGTCCCGGATGGCTTCCCAAAGCAATTGACAGGAGATCTTGTCTGGGAAGGCGATTCAGTTGGCCAACATTATGACTGGACTTATAAATTGTCTGAGGACCAGCTCGGCGAGCTTGACCAGGCTTTACACCATTTCAAAGGTATTTTGCTTGACAACTATATACCCCTCATCTAACACAACTAGGTCTTGGTCTTTCACTTGGACATATCTCGGCTGAAACATTTCCTCTACCAAATCTTCACTCAGAATTGCGGAGGCTATCTGATGAGCTACACAAAGGCCACGGTTTCTTTGTCATCCGCGGTGTCGACGTAGATAACTACACCCGCGAAGAAAACGCCATAATTTACGTCGGCATTTCTTCACACATCGCACCGCAGCGCGGCCGTCAGGACAGTAAATTCGGCGGTAAACCTGCTGACGTTGTACTCACGCATGTCAAGGATCTCAGCGCCGGTCAAGACAAGAGCGCTATTGGAAGTCCAGCTTATACTACTGACAGACAGGTCTTTCATACTGATTCAGGTGATATCGTGTCACTGTTCTGTCTAGAAACAGCGTTGGAGGGCGGTGCGAGTAGGATTGCGAGCACGTGGAGGGTTTATAATGAGTTGGCGAGGACGAGGCCTGATTTGATTCATACCCTGTCGCAGAATTGGGATGTTGAGAAGTAAGAGACCTCGATGCTGTATTACTGCTTCGACTAGCTAACACTTTCAGTTTTGCAAACCCGAATAAGAAGTTTACAAGTCGGCCACTTCTCTACCATCAAAAGGCCACCGATACGCTTCCTGAGAGAGTTGCTTTGCAGTACGCCCGTCGATACTTTGTCGGATTCGGTGCACTGCCAAGGAGCCATGACATCCCACCTATCACCGAAGCTCAGGCCGAAGCTCTAGATGCTCTTCACTTCTTGGGAGATAAACTGAGTGTTTCGACAAACTTTGCAAAAGGTGATATGCAATTCATAAACAACCTCGCTGTATTTCACGCTCGAGATGCATTCACCGACTCGCCAACGCAGCAGTAAGTCTGGTACTCCAGTTGTTGAATATGAGCTGATGATACAAGGCGCCATCTTCTTCGTCTCTGGCTGAGAGATCCTGAAAATGCTTGGGAGACTCCGGAGGCGCTACGTGAGAGGTGGGCAGAATTGTATGAGGGTGTGACTCCAGATGCGCAGGTGTTTCCGCTGAAACCCTATATTCGTAGTGCTAGCAACAGGGCCAGATAGAGTCTTGTGTAGGGAACTTGAGCGATAAAGATTTACTCGAGCATTGCTCGTAATCAGTCGTCTATTCGATGCCATCTCTTTGTTCAAACCTCTATTTTGTTCATGTTCGGAAACACGCACGGGTGACCACGCATGAGCACCAACATGTGAAACACCCGCTGGTCCTTGCACAAGCAGAACAGGTTACTGACTCTTTCCTCCGCCCATGGTGGTCGAGTTCTGCCTGCGATGAGTGGTACACGCCATTTTCTTGTGCTGGGAAGACAGCGTGCGATTGGCAGGGCGCCTTAACTCGGCCGCTCTTGATGCTCTCCTTAAGATCAAAGATCTTATCGACCAACTCCGCTTTCATGAAGCCGGGAGGCGTATGAAAAGAGCTTAAATAGACCGCTTACCTTTTTCATAAGTAAGATGTACATAGATTAGACAGACACGGCCAATCCCCATTGCCTGGGCCAAGACTAGACCGACGGTTCAAGCTTATCCGCGGCAGACGCCGCTCTCCGCAATTTCCCACTGCCTGTGATGACTCATCCTCTCAGCATGCACATGGCAATTCGATGAGCGTCTTTCTAACCCCGAAACCGACAGATTAGACTCGTGGTCCACCTATCAAGCGAAGATGGACGTTACTGATAGACTGCTTACATCACAAGAACGGCAGAGGCTGAAGGAGGAGCTGCTAGCAACGAATGATGATTTCATACGACAGATCCCAAAGGTCGAAATGCACATCCACATCGATGGAATGGTCACACCAGAGCTTCGATGGAAACTAGCCCAAAGAAATGGATTAGAAGTGCGCATGGGAAACGACAAGCCCGTCATAAAATCTCTCGATGACTTGAAGAAAGCCTACGCATCCGTCATCTCAACTTCGAGGCGCCACCAATATCAACATCTCGATCCGTCTCTGATTCCGCCTACGTTTTTCGAAGCTTACTACTCTAGCCATGATGTCCTCAGAACTCGACAAGACTTTTATGACGTCGCGATGGCGTATTTTCAAGGTGCTTCGGAGATGAATGTGCGATATTGTGAAGTGTTTTTTGACCCGCAGGCACATACGAGCCGTGGTGTTTCTTGGGAAGATATGATGGGAGGACTTCGTGATGCGCAAAATGAATCTGCAAGGACCCTAAATGTAAGACTCATATACTGAATTTGAGGTGCAGCTCTAAAGTGCTATATGCTAGGTCAAAGCTGCTTGGATTATGTGCTTCCTTCGCGATCAATCTCCAGAGTCCGCAATGGAACACTACAAAGCAGCGCTTCCATATCGAGACATGATTATCGGTATTGGACTCGATTCAAATGAACATAAACGGCCTCCTGTTCTATTCAAAGAAGTCTTTCAACGGGCTAAGAAAGATGGTTTCAGAATCACAGCACATTGCGACGTCGGTCAGCAAGACACGCATCAGAATATTCATCAGCTCATCTCACCCTCCGAGGGAATTCTCACACATCGCATCGACCACGGTCTAAACGCAGCAGACAAGCCAGAGCTTGTGGAACTTATCACGAGCCAAGGCATCGGCATGACGATCTGTCCCTGGGCTTATCTGCGGCGCTTCAATCTCGAGGAAACGGGCCGTCGTCTGCGGACGTTGATTGATGCAGGTGTCAAGATTTGCATTTCTAGCGATGGCCCTCCTCTCATGGAGGGCGCGTGGATGATGCATAACATACTGCTCACCAGACAGTTGTGTAGCTTGACCGAAGAGGATATTATACGGATGATGAAAGATGCGGTAGAGATTTCTTGGGCAGACCAAGACGTGAAGAAGGAAATCTTGGCAGAGCTTTGCGGGGATTCATATAAATCCAGGAATTAAAGATAGCCAGTACTGCTGTTAGCGTGGCGAGGAATTATCGCCGGTGGCAGAAGCAGTCACATTCCCGCAAGTTCACCATTTAAGCATTCAACAGACTACCCATAAAGGCTCTTAATAAAACATTTGACAATATATACTTTCCGATTACTGGTGAAAAGAATGTCACACTCAATGAGTCCAAGGATTAACAATTTTCCTTGCAAAGCTTGCTCTTGGCTACTCAGTCACTTCGAGTCAACGACGTAGCGTCACTCGAGCCGGACAGGCCGATGCCAAGAGAAGCCACTTCCCCAGACATCCGGCCAAAAAGCCAAAAGGCTAGCTTACGTCTGTGCCAACTGCCCCTGTGTCACCTCTTCCTGCCAATTCCGTTAGGTCTGGGATGATGACATAGTCGGTATGGTCTAGCTTGTCATCCATGGTTTAGGCCCAAGAACTCGGTTCTTCAGGGCACTCTTAGCTCCACATTGTGAGTACCGGCTGGAGATTGCCGAGAAGACCCTGAAGATGGCTTTTACAAAGGTCCTCGTGCATGAACCAACCTTGTGAGGATCCTGCTCGTTGACGGACCGACAAGTAGTCGAGGCCCCAGATGTCTAACCATGAGTAGACCGCAGACCCACGGCAAGACTCTCGATCGGATCCGAAACCGAGAAGAGAAGTCCACCTGCGTGGGTTGACAGCTGAGGAGTGGAGTTTAGATCGGAATGGTGAAAGTCAAATCTGCAAAACCAGGTCCCTTGCGGTAAAATGTTTCAAGACGTCGATTCGCCTGTTCTATGTTTACTAAACCCGCTCTCGAGTGAACTCCGAGTCCCTCGGTCCGGCTGACACGATGATTCTAACAATAACAAAATAAATCCTCTATCAATAACACCAAACAAAAGCACCGTATTCCAACTAATAGCCCAAAGGTTGTAGCCACCTTACGAGCTTATCTTAGTCCCATTTGCCTCCAAGAATCTGCACAGATCCCGGCAACTGTCAAGTAAAGTCTTTTGCGGCTTCCATCCCAGTTGAGCCATAGCTCTTCCAGGATCGGCGACACAAACTCCGACGTCACCTTGGCGGCGTCCCACTTTCAGCACCGGAATGTCTCTCCCTGAAGTAGTCTTCATAGCGTCAACGACTTCATACACTGTCTGACCAGTTCCAGTACCAATATTGAATGTCTGAAAACCTTGGCCGTCTTCCACGGCGAGGGCAGCAAGATGACCCCTGGCAAGATCAGAGACATGGATGAAGTCTCGGATAGCTGTGCCGTCTCGGGTATCCCAATCTGTACCGAATACCTGGAGTTGGTCTATCTCGCCGAGCATGACTTTGAGGAGGACAGGCATTAAGTTGGTTGGTGCAACGCAAGGATCTTCTCCCAAGCGGCCTGATTCATCACAGCCAATGGGGTTGAAATACCTTAAGGCTGTGATGGTCCAGTCTGGGTCTGCAATCGCTAAATCGGACAGAATAGCCTCGCAGATCCATTTTGTTCGTCCATATGGATTCGTGAGACCCGTGCATCCAGAAAGAGTAGTTTGGTTCTGGCCGCTAGCATCGCGCCACTCCGTCGTGGTATGAGCGCAAGACTCTTCAACTAGGCGTCCACCTGCATCTGCTAGGGAACCATACACTGTAGCTGATGACGAAAAGATGAGGTTTTTGATGTTAAACTTTGACAATGTGTTGCAGAATCTGATAAGTCCACCAACATTGTTGTCATAGTATTTGAGCGGCTTCTCAATACTTTCCGAGACAGACTTGTACGCAGCAAAGTGAATAACTCGTTTGATTTGTGATCCAGAAAGCAAAGAGTAACGAGACAGAATCTCCTGGATCTTAGCATCGTCTCTAAAGTCCGCCTCGTAGAAGTGAAGCTCTGGACGAAAAGGTCCGGCGTACTGGTCCGCCATGTCGTTCAACGTGTCAAGAACATTGATAAAGGCATTGCTGAGGTTATCAATGACAACCACGTTCTTTCCATCTTTTAGGAGCTCCCAAGTTGTGTGGCTCCCAATGTAGCCTAGACCACCAACGACGAGAACGTACTCAGATGCAGTTGAACGGAAAGGAGATGGAGGGCGACTGAATAGAAGGTCCTGTTCAGTTGCGGGAGTGCTTGGTCGAGAAAATGACTTCAGTGACTGAGCGGTGTCTGTGATTGGGGTCGTGGTGCCCGAGGATTGAAGAGAGTCCATGTTGAAATTTGAGAAGAGGAAGGATAGATATGATGAACAATGACTAATTTCAGAGATAGATCAACACGCACAGTATCTAGGGCTTAAGATAAATCTTGAGTTAACAGAGTGAACGGTCAGTTGGGTTATATACTCAGATCCTGAACGACGACTTTCGAACAGCAAGCTGAACACAGACCAACAAGAGCTCTCCCATCCGAAAAGCTAGCACAGAGAAATTTTCAATAGCCTCAGTGAGAAGTCATCGTAGCTGATACAAGATGAAGTCGTGACTTGAGAGTGGATGGTCTCCATCGTGGCCTCGAACAAAACGGAGGAGCTGAGCAAGTCTAAGAGTAAGACGGATATTAACCATCCGAGGTAGTGTTACTCCTGTGTTCTAGATCCTTTACGGTCTTGTTCCGAAGTGCACGTTCATCGCGGGATGTTTGACAGCTCTCCACTTTGTAGATTGTTGATGCAATGATCACTCAACGGGTCTTGGTCACTGCAAGCTACCGCAGCCAAAGAAATGCAAGACCATAAAATATGTTTTAAATATGATATATCTAAAAGCTCAACTGATAAAGATCACTCTACTGAAGACAGAGCAGATGCATATCGAGCAACAACGTCGCGCATCCTCCATATCAGAACCTCACCAAGACCCAACCACAATTCAAAGCCTTACTAATCCCCATCCCGTCGTTCCTAGATCTACCTCGGTATATTCGGAAGGTGGATATCTTTCACCAACGGCCATCCCGGGAAGGCTATAAGCGAGGTGGATTCACCATGTGGCATCAAGCTTAAACGGTGCAGACGTTGAAACTCTATCTTGCCCACTTTCTCGAACGAGATAATCTGATCTAGATTCGGTCCTTTTGGCATCTGGAGAGCTTAAGATATCCACGTTCAGCTGTATGCTCTCGGCTCATCCGTAAATGCAATTCTTATTGGGATTTCGCTGGGAGGATGAGGAATTTTCCAGCTCTCATTGATGAGATGAATTCTTTTTCTGCTTTATAGTAGATATATTTTCTGTAGCGGTATCTTCAAAATGGTTGAATTTCTCAGGTCAAGAGTTCGTTATGTTGTTCTCTTTCTTCCAGTCATTCTTTTCTTGCTCTTGTGGCTGCTAGTCCAGTATTGCTCTTTTCATAGCCCTCCTTGAGCGTACCTTTCCTTCCAGATGGCTGCCAAAAACAATAATCCCTTTTGGAGCACTCAAGATCCTTCATATGAGGACCTGACTCTCCCCTGCAATGCCAGACTGGATCCCTCAGCCCCAGACCTTCACCCAAATCAACCTCATCCAATTCTCCCCATCAGCCCTTCTGCACACTCTCTCAACAACCCTGTTGCAACTCCCCCATCAAGTCCCTCCATCAGCCCAATATCTACTCCGCCACCAGCCATATCCTCAGACAGAAGCGCCCGCAAAGTTGGCATTTATGGTTCTTCCTCTTCCTCCCTAAGCAGCTTATCCGATGAAAGTCTCACCAGCAATCTTCTTCGATCCCAATCTACCAAAAAGCCGTCACTATGGACTAGATTCTGGCGCTCGCTGAACAATCAGTTCTCCCCCAAGGCCTTCTGGGAACTCATCCATCCAAAAGAGTACATCTACCCCATGACGCTCAAGAAAGGCGCTGCACTTGCATTCGTCATGTCTTGCGTTGCTGCACTTGTTATATCGAATTGGTTTACCGGTTGGATGGGAAAGGCCATTGCTCAGACTCGAAGTTACATGTTACCTGTTCTCGTTATTGTTCTTACTCTTGAACCTCTTATGTTTCTTATAATCTTGTCTATTGCGAGAGTTCCGCCATACAACCCTCCCAAGACAACTCCTTCACAAGTTGCCGAGGGGTTTTTCAGTGAGAAAATTCCGGATGATCTGGAGCGTGGTTTGGCGGTGACGGAGGGTTGGGAAACTGCCTTTGTAATTCCCTGTCACAACTCAGATCGCGAAGCTTTGAGAAAGGTGATCGAATCCGCCTATCCCCATTTCAGACCTCAAGACATCTTCATCATCGATAACGGTCGATCTCGACATCCACAAGATCTCTCCTTCCGCCATTGGCTCAAGAATCTCCATCCCGATCTCGTCTACATCTGGTCCCCCATCGGTTCAAAGAACGCAGCCCAACTCGTCGGTTCCCTAGCAGCCATGGACTACAAGTACATCCTAACAACAGACGATGACGTCTCTCTCCCCGAAAACTACCGCCATCCCATTCATCTTCTGAACGACCACCTACGTGCTGTTGCTTTTCCTCTAGCAGGCACCGACGCAGATGGTAACACTCCCCTCGGTATGGTCTCTTGGCAAGACTGCGAGTACCGAATGGCTGGTCTTGTCAAGCTCGCTGAGGATCGTACATGCGGTGTTAACTTCCCCCATGGCGCTGGATGGTTCGTTGATCGCGATGTATTCGTTGAGCTCCTTTCGAAATATCATCCTATGGATTTTATCGCGGAAGATGCTAATGCTGGGTTTTCTATTATGCGTCTTGGGAAGGGTATTGCTTTTGATGCTCAGGTTACGCTTGCGACTGAAGTCCCGGCGACTGTGCTTGGTCCCGGGCTGAACTGGTGCAAGCAGAGGATCAAGTCATGGGAGATGGGAAGACATAGTCTGATCTGGAAGATAATGCGCCACCTGTTCCGCATGAACGGGCAACGGACTATCCAAGGAGTTCTTATGCAAAAGGGACTCTTTCTTTACATATTGGCCTGTCTAGTCATCGACTGGGTCCGCATTCCCGTCCTGGTCGCTCTAGGCGCGCATAAAGAATACTGGATCTTCTTCTTCAGTCTCGCCTTTGTCGCCTGTCTTCCTCCCCTTCTCTACAACTATCTTAGTTGCTGGCACCGTCCTGATATGCGCATTGGGCTTGTCACCATCGCTACTTATCCTGTTTACAAACAGCTGTATAGTTTTGTGTCAGTCTTTGGTGCTGTTCGTTGGGCGCTGTTTTATATCGGGGGACATGTTAGAGCGAAACCTATTCGGAAGATGCTCGAGGATGGAGATGAAGCATGTTTCTGGCTGGATCCCAGATTCGAGACGAATCCTGCTTGGTTGGCGGATGCGAAGGAAAAGATGCTAGCTGATGAATTGGCAATGAGAGTTGTCGGATCAACATAATAAGTAGCTGACTATCTACAGAATGAATTTCGCCGACTACAAGGCATCCCTGGCCAAAGTCTAGTGGTCGAACTTGGAACAATACATGGCCCATGCCGCGCAGCTAGTGATATATGAGATAGTATTCCGTCAAATGTTCCTTACGATCCAAATGATATCAATCGAGTCCACGCTGCTCCTCGTGGCCATCTGTCACATGATATAAGCCTCGCTTATACAAGGCTAGCAGTTTCACCATGTCTGAAGGTAAGCGATCGCAATCTCCACGCTTCCAATAACTTCCTCGTTCACCATCAATTATTCGGTTCTAAACTCAACATTTGCAATGCTTCGGTAGAGTTACACCAAGCATGTCACTGTGTTCAATATGGCGTTACGTCAAAGACACTGTCAGGCTTCCATCAGGCTTCCAAGTTGACATTTCCAACGTCTGTGCATGATGCAGCCAATTTCCGAACTGATCTGATCTTCCATGTCCGCCAAGAGCGGGAAGTGGTCCCGTTACATCATACCAATTTGCCTCTTCAGCTGCATCAACCGTCTACCATCACCAAAGTTACAAGCCTTGCTACTATTTCAAGCTCAACTCCTTCGATAACTCCCCAACGGAAGATATTCACAACGATTTCTTCCGCTTACGTAGTCTTTAACCTAAAAAAACTTGACTCTCATCCATTTCCAAGTTGCCTAGCAACTGGATCCTCCTCACCCTTGCACTTGATACGAGCCTTAGCTCATGCTGCTAAATTTGGAGTGGCGCTGCTGATAGGCCAAGACCCCCGGATTAACCCCTTAATGCGAGTTCTAGCGGGCCCTAGCCAGAGACAAAAACTGACCCGTCCCGTGCTAAGCCCATCCCTCAGGCGACGCGTAACTTTTCTGTTCCTACATCACCATCACCAACATTCGTTAATTCTTTTTTGACCTTCTTCAACCACAATCGCTATTCTTCCAAATTTTAATACAATACACTTTTTACACAAACACAAGCCGTCATCATGTCTTCCACAACCCTCAGCACTGCCAGCGCCGTCCCCACGGCCTGCACAAACCTCTATGACACCCCCAACCAGGACAACACCTGCGCCATGCCCTTCAAGGACAACCACACTGAGATCATGCAGAAGTGCTGCGGTGACGCCAAGATCGTGAGCTACTACAACGGCTGCGGCCTCTACTGCGTCGCCCTCGACCAGACCATCGGCGAGCTCGCAAAGTGCCTCTTCGCCAACGGCGCCCCCGACGCCGACGTCTTCTGCAGCGGCAGCAAGAAGACCACAAAGACAACCGACGCCGCCGTCCCCGCTACCGCCCAGGCCAGCGTCATCTCCGGCGACGACGACGACAAGGACGATGATGACAAGAGCTCTACTGGCACTGCTTCTGGTACCTCCACCAGCACCGGTACCAGCTCTTCCAGCTCCGAGACTTCTACGGAGAGCGGAAACGCCGCTGCTGGCTTCGCTCCCAAGTCTAGCATCAACACCCTTGGCCTTGCCATTGGTGCTCTGCTCTTCTCATCCATGGCTGCTGGTGCTTTCCAGCTGTAAGAGGCTAGCTACCATCGGATGTTTTTTTGCTTCGGTCATTCTATGTCGATAATTTGGAAACGGTTCGAGTAATGTTTGCGTGC
Organism: Fusarium mangiferae; assembly: GCF_900044065.1. Classification (NCBI taxonomy): domain Eukaryota; kingdom Fungi; phylum Ascomycota; class Sordariomycetes; order Hypocreales; family Nectriaceae; genus Fusarium; species Fusarium mangiferae. The sequence goes on from NW_024573923.1 coordinate 36,019, forward strand.
ATCTAGCATTTGGGCGGTGCGTAAAATATTGATGGATATCATAATTAGTTTCATGTGCTTTGGAAAATGGAAATGTATACTTTAATTAGCAGTCTATCTCTTGATATACAAATTGCTACCCCAGCTTGTTTACCCCGTTGTCGTGACTCGTGCAGCCTCCACTTGTAAGCGAGGGACGGACTCAGTTAATCGTGATCGATCAATGGAACGCAAGCATTGTAACGTCGTGCGACGTCATTGAATCATGTGTAGACCATGTGTCGACAGGTATAATGGCTTGCCAAGGAAAACGGTTCAAAGTCAATTCCACGAGGCCGTTTGCGATGTGATCCGGGAAGACGGGTCGTAAATACGAGGATTTCACTTTCACCATACCGCCGTTCTTGGATGTAATCTTGCCTGCAAATGCTTCATTTGAAGGAATTGCGATTAACTTTCGTCATCAACACGACTCTTTTGCCGGATATCCGCGCTTCCAAGACAATGTCACATCATGTTGGAGTACAGGGTAACCGCGACATTTTACAAGGTAATCATAGCAGTTCAACAGATACCTCGAGATAATCCCCCGGTGAGCTAGAAGGCGTCCTATTAATTGTCATAGCAGAGATACTCGTGGCTTTCTTTTTTTCAAATGTAAAAATGTCCGACAAAACAACTGACCGACATTCGTTTCGTCGCGATTGAGGACAGTGGTAACTTCACCAATACTGTCAACACGGAAAACGCGGGCAAAATGAGAATGTCTCAGTAATTGGTAGAGCCTCCTTCTCCTATTTCCGCATTCTCACCCTAAATCTCCCCCAATTATTCCCATCGTCATAGACATCTCATGTCCCCATTCCAACGATCACCGGCCGGCTTCCCCCCCTCTTTCTTCACCACTTCACATTCCATCGCAACATCTCGACAAAGGGGGGTACCCAGGCAACATCCTTGCAGTCTCTCACACGTCTCTTCTTCGCCAATTAGCCTCGGACTCGGGAGCCAAAGCTTGTTCCTGAGACACAAATCCTGCATTCCACCTTGTGCAAGAAATGAGAAGTCTCCAGAGCTGGCGACGCAGGGAATTATTTACTGCGGGTTTGTCTGTTTGATCTCCGTGCGAGCTACGGCGCTAGGTCACCTTACAGGGCTGGAGGGAACTGGGGTTAGAAAGGGAGGGAGATCCTGCAGGCGCGCAATTCACTTCGATGTCGGGTAATTCACTGCATGCTTTCGTTTCATTCCTCACGTTTGCTATACGACGGAACAACAGGGTTCCGAGTGGTAGCCCGTGAGCGATGTCAAAGCTAATCATCACGACTTGAGCAATCATCAAGGTGCAAGAACCGTCACTAGGTTCTATTCCGCACTGCAATTGACTTCCGGATCCGAAAATTACCGTGATAACAAAAACCTTGCTTCAAGTGATTGACGTGATTAGGCGCGCTAGCACCAACGAGTCTCAACGCTTTCCAACGCTCCACCAAACGTCGAACCGCAAACGGCGCTCAACTGGGCTGCCGTTTAGTCCCAACGCTAAAGAATAAGCGCTGTCACTCTTGCGGTTTCCTTGAAATAGCGTAGGGTAGACTCCCGTCGATAATCACGGACAAGTCTCTTTGCCCTTGCATCAGTGACATCCAGATCTCAACGTGCAAAACATGGCATTGTTTGCATGTCACCAGCCGGAGTAAATAATGAAGCTTGGGCCTGTTGTTTTGTTTAGCATGATGAACCGTCGTAGAGCCGTTGTACGATAGTATCATAAAGATACTCTCAATCAGATTGATATCTCTTGTTGCATCCACTCAGCGATCGTTGGAGACAACACACTAGATCAAGACATGACCAAATGACCCCATCGCCGGTTCCTTGTTTCCGGTGATCTGAACCACACCATATCTCCGCAACCATTCAGACAGAATCGTCCAAAAGGGCTTACGGCAGGATCCCAAGCGCAACATCAACCACACACAAGAATTCCCCAGCCACATACCTAGCTAAGCAATTGCGGGAGAAACACTGTAAATTACCACTTACGCGTCCGAACTCATGCAAGGCCCAGAGATCTCACTGGCTGTGTTCGTCCAGGTGCGGTTGTGACACTCGTTCTCCCCTTTACTGGACAAATCTCTTCCGCCGTGTCTGAGCCCGAACATGCCTTTTGAAATTTTGTTGCTGAAGCCACCAGGTGAGGGGGTTTTCCAGTATAGCCTGTTGTCACGGGCATTAATGGGGAAATGTGATAAGTGGAAAGGATTGTTTGACTTTAAACTAAGGTATTGTACATTTCTTGTCTAGTCTTGGCTTGTCTTTGTTATCACCTCACCTGGGGGAGATATGTGCGGGTATAACTTTATTGCAATGGTGGTTTGATAACAACCTTGGCGTGGCTGGTCAACAAAAGCTTGGCACGCCTTAGAAAATTCGAATTCTTTTGCATAGTAACTGGTATTATTTACAAGAGAAACCCGTTGTTGGAATTCGTTGGTGAAATTGCCTTATCAAGGGAGACATAGGGGGGCCGCTCCCATATCTTCAACACCCAAAAGCAAACACTCCAAAATACGAAAGCAAAATCAGTAGTAGCTCCTGCGGTAGTCTGCAAATAGCTAGCCAGAAACCTTGAAGAATGGAATACTATCGTCTAGACTGGTTTATCGTGCCTATGCTGGCGAGACATTTTCTCTTTTGGTCCACACCAGGTGGAGTGATGCTATCGCCCTTGCATGCTTTCGGATCTAGCAACCGTGCATGAGGAATGTTTGCATGCAGGAGACCAATATTCCCAAGGGCAAGCATCTTGGTCAATATGGTGCAAATGGGAACTGTTATGTGATGTGCAAAATCTGTATATATAGAGGCTGGTGTTCTTGTCCAGAATATTCTCATCTCATCCTCACTCTCAATCTTCCCATCGAGGACCAGGTCCATTCGTTTACAATCCAAAGAACACATTCTTTCATTCACTCTTTAATACATTCGCTCACACAGAAATACCTAATCATGCGTTTCTCTACCGGTCTGCTCCTGGCTGCGGCCTCGAGCGTCATGGGTCAGCGGTTCACCAACTCCAGTATCCCTGCTACTGAGTCCGCTACCACCACCTCAGACGTTGCTCCCACCGGCTCTGCTGAGGCTGCTCAGCCTGTCGATCTAGGCGGTGCTAACCTGGGACCCGGTGCCTCGTTCGTCACTCGCGCCGATGGAAGCATCGCTATGTAAGTTTACTCCCAAACGGCCCGCGTACTAGTCACAAACTCTAATCAACCGATAGTGCCCTGATCGCTGGACCCAATGGCGTTGCTTCCTTCTCCATTGGTATTCCCGATGACGTTTTCTCCAGCTTCCCCGCAGGAAACTTGTTCATTATCCTCTGGGAGATCCTCGTTGAGCTCATCGAGACACAGAAGCGTGCTGAGACCGACTGCACCCTTGATGTCACTGTTGACGGTGTGAGCGTCTTCTCCGAGGGTCTCTCCACCGGCTCTGGCTCCAAGAGCTCTGACAGCACTCCTTCCTCTGGTAGCTCCCCCAACGTCGAGTTTGTTCAGTCTTGTGGTGCCACCTCCTCTCGTCTCGAAGTCTCTGATCTTGCTGTCGGTCCCCCTGGTTCCAGCAACCCTGGTGGCGGCAACGGTGGCGGCAACGGCGGTTCTACTGACACCACTGGCACTGCTGAGCCTACCAACACCAACTCTGAGGGCGCTACTACCAACTCCGAGGGCCAGACCATCGAGCCTACTGGCACTGAGACTGCTACCAACTCTGAGGGTGCCACCACCAACTCCGAGGGCGAGACTGTCTTCCCTACTGGCACCCAGACTGGCACTGAGACCGAGACTGCTGCTACCAACTCCGAGGGTGCTACCACCAACTCCGAGGGCGAGACCATCCAGCCTACCGGTACTGAGACCTCTGAGCCCACTTCTTCTGCTACATCTGCTCCCGGCTTCCCCGGCTCCATTGGCGACTTTGCTTTCTTCGGCTGTGTCGGTTCCACCGATGGCTTCCCTACCTTCGAGCTTCTCCAGACTTCTGGCTCCATGGACCTCAACCTCTGCGCCAGCCTCGCTGAGGGCCGTGCTTACTTCGGTGTCCACGACGAGGAGTGTTATGCCGGTGACGAGATCGACGGTGACAACACCAGCCGTGTTGACTCAGACCAGTGTGACATCGAGTGCCCCGGTGACGACTCTGAGTTCTGTGGTGGTGATGCTCCTCTTGCTCGCCGCAGCCGCATCCAGGCCCGCCAGGCTATCCCCAACACCATCCGCCTCACTGTCTACGTCGCTGTCAACGGCCCTGATGTCACCCTCACCGATGTCCTCACTGCTACCGTCACTGACCAGTCTACTCTGACCACCACCTTCACCACCACCATCTCCGATGCCACTGCCACTGAGACCCAGACCGTCACTGCCATCTACGTCTGCTCCAACGGCAAGTGCTACCCCGAGAACGACAACGGCTCCAAGGTTGTCTACATCTTCGTTGGTTACCCCGGTGAGGACTGCGACGGCGAGCTCGTCTACATCTCTGAGGCCTGCTCTTGCCAGGGGGGATCTCAATACGTCCCCAAATACTGCTCTAACGGCAGCTGCCACGGTCTCACTGTCTACAAGCCTGAGGAGTGCAAGGACTGGTACAACCACGACAACTTCTTCGTTCCCGCCAACTGCGATGTCTGCGAGCACGGTGATATCGTCTACAAGCCCTGGGAGAACTCCTGGGGTACCCCCGCTGAGTGCCACGAGGCTGAGATCCCCAGCTGCACCAAGGATACCTGCCCTACCAACGGTGGTGGCTCCAAGGGAGGCAACGGCGGAAACGGTGGCAATGGCGGCAACGGTGGAAACGGAGGAAACGGCGGCAATGGAGGCAATGGAGGCAATGGAGGCAATGGTGGTAACGGCGGCAACGGAGGTAACGGTGGAAGCGGAGGCAACGGTGGATCCGGCTCCAACGGTGGCTCTGGTTCCTCTGGTTCCAACGGCGGCTCTGGCTCTGAGGGCTCTGGCTCCAAGGGCAGCTCCGGCTCCGAGGGTTCCGGTTCCAAGGGCAGCTCCGGCTCCGAGGGCTCTGGCTCCAAGGGTGAGAGCGGCTCTAGCTGCGAGGGTGACCACTGTGTCCCCGTCACTGTCAGCAGTGCTGGCAAGCAGGCCGTCAGCGCTCTTGCTCTCCTCGCTGCTGTTGCCGCTCTTCTCTAAGCGACCTCACACAGCTTGAGTTTCTGATCTTGAACGTTTGCCTTCCTTTCTGGTTTTCTCTTTGGGAAGATCCGCAATACAAATGGTGGCATTGTCTTGTGCCACTGACTTTGTAGTTAGACTTAATGCAGTTTCAATTCTACCGGGGTTTTGGGAAATAGCCTATCTGTAGTCAACTAATAATGACGCTCTTTTTGCTTTCAACTATTATTGCCGGGAATCGTGACTGTTGCCTTTGACAACCATATCGCTGAGTTTCATCTTTGAAGCTGCGTGTTTTCAATGATGTGCTAGGCGTGCACTGTTTCATCTGACTCTTGTATTGTTTATGTCTCAGTCAGCATGCACACCTAGTGGAGCTTGAAACACGTAAAGAATGTGACTCTCCTTGCAGGTAACCTGTGAGATGCTCAGCCATGCTAAATACTGAGGTACTGCTAAAGCAAACCTGACAAGACAAGAATGCAGTTTCCGGTGATGTGACACTGAAACCATGGAGTCTATTTATCACTGCACTACACTCACTCCTGATGCACACATAACAGCGATATATACAAGAATGTTGATCATGTTAGTCATCAGACTTCTAAGCTCCTTAACTAAGATGAGGATCCAGGAAAGGATGAGTTGTCAGACAAGCTCCCATTGGCCTCATCAGCATTCCAGCCACTTCCAGAATCGCCATGTCCCTCGAACGTAACCTAGGCGGTGTTATCCTCATATGCTGGGCCATGCTGTTCACCTTTTTGGTAGATCCTCCTTGTGGTAATCAGACTTCCACTCTGAAGACATTTTGAAGTGGCTACTCTCAGTTAGTCATATGTCTCAAGGAATAGGGCAGAGACTTGCCGGAGATAGACCAGTATCTTGACAGGTTGGATTCGCTTTGGCTTTTGACAGTGGCAAACCTACAGAAGATCTGGTTGATATTGGATCTTATTACAGATATGTTAGGAGGAAGAGTCGCTCTTTATAGACGCTGGCATCAGAGGGAAGAAGGCTTTGCAACGACATATGCCCGGGGAAGCTGAAGCTAGGTACAGCAATCAGTGTGTCATACTGTATTGTGGCGTAAACACTACATCTGCACCTTCTAAAAGGCGAGGTTTTATAGGCCTGGTTCTTTGTAGTGGTGTCGCAAAGTGTAAGTAGGCTACCTATGAGATGCGAGTGGTGCACATCCTGGGTGGCCTCAAAATATTCTTGGGCATGTGGTGAGGTATCTTGGGAAGGAATAAAAAGACATAGATAACTTAGGATAAGTTTAGAATACCTTTTGCTGAGTTTATTTAACACACCATATTAAGGTCTGATGCATTCTTGCACCCCGAGGGTTATCTCTTCATTTTATATCGTGACCACGCAGCATAAAGATCCAGGCTAACAACAAGAACTTACACCTTCGCCTTATTGTAAAACCACTAATGAGGCCCTACAACCTTGAAGATAACACCCTTAGATATCACGGTGATCTGATTGAAGCAGCCATGACCGTAATTGTATCGACTATGCCAATGATATAGTATTGCGATGCTCAAAGTACCTGAAGTGCTTTGTGTCCAGTTGGCTATTATCAGCTTGCTATTCGGACACAAGTCTTTCTACACAACCCACGAACAATCTTGCGATATCAACCGACATACCTATTCTTGGCAATAATTTTCGCTTACACCATGCTCCCCCCACTTATAAGAAATAAACACGCAATACGGCAGAATTACCAGATCCGTTAATTTTCCCTGTCAAGCCTGATACATTCGCGGTCGGTCCGCCTCCACCAGCAAATATTCCCGCGAAAAAGGTATAGATCTGAGCAGACGGTCGCATGATAATAAAGCACATAATCGCCGGTGATAAAGATATAAGCTTAACCTGCAAGCGTCGGGGCTTGGCCGACGGATATCGCCCGTTTGGGAGAATGTCGTTCTTTGGGCGGCGAATGACGCGAGAACTGCAGATGCTGGAGTGACCCGCTAAATTCCTATCTCGAGTTTCACTTCTGTCATGGTTTGTCGGGCTGGGGATGAGGTCAAGACAGGGTCGTGATGGTATATAACCCTGAGCTGTCTTTTTCATGAATGGATATTCGCATTGTTTGTTGTTAGTTTATATACTCATTTCTTTGAGAAATAGCTGTGATCATGGCGACTGTCACTGCTGAACGGACAGATACAGCTGAGACTGTGACATATCCTCCTCAAACAGGCATCTTTAAACATATCTCCAAAGCGATACCTTATTTTCGCAATCCTAGACATGTCTTGATTCTCAAGCTTGACTGTCTTCTTCTGACATGGACTTTCATCGCTGGTATCATGAAGGAGATGGATCAGTCGGCAACGACACAGGCTTACGTTTCAGGAATGCGAGAAGCTTTGGGTCTGTACGGCAATGAGTTGGTCTTTTTCAACACCTACTTCTCTATCGGATATGCTATTGGACTTGTTCCTGGACAATTGGCTCAGACGAGGGTGAGTTGAACAACCTTGGTGCTTTGGCTCATGCTAATCAGTTCCAGGTCCGTCCATCTCTGTTTCTACCAACTTGTGAGATTATTTGGGGTCTCTTCGTCATCGTGTAAGAATCTATGCCCAAAGTAGTCTTTCATGGTTTACTTACACAGACAACAGCACCTGCAAAGCCCAAAACGCAACAACCGTCTACGCCCTCCGCTTCTTCCTCGGCCTCTTCTCAGCCGTCTTCTGGCCCAGCGTCGTCTCCCTCATCTTCAACTGGTACACCCCCAAAGAACTCGCCTTCCGAATCGCCTGCTTCAACGTCTCCGACGTCGCGGGAGCCATGTTTCTCGGTGCCCTCCAAGCCGCTCTGTACCGTAACCTAAACGGTGCTCACGGAATCGCCGGCTGGCAGTGGCTGTTTATCGTTTCAGGCGTCATCACCATCGCCCAGGGAATTGTTGGCTTCTTCATCATTCCTGATACCCCCGCGTACACGCGTGCCAAGTGGTTGACGGAGGATGAGAAGAAGTTATCTCGTGAACGAATGGCGGGTTTTGGCGCAAATACGTCGAAGCTTATCCCTCCAGCTGTTCTGAAGCAGAAGCTGCGCAAGTTGATCGTTCATCCTGTGACGTACTTCTTCCTCGTTGCTTTTGCTCTGAGTGCTTGGGCACATCGCGCAACTTCCTACTTTGTCCTTTACATCGAGAGTCTCAAAGACGAAGCTGGTAATCGTATGTACAGCACATACCAGGTCAACGTCCTTCCTCTGGGAGGTTATGCTCTGCAGATTGTTTCCAATCTTATCCTGAACGGCTTGTCCGATTGGAAACATTGGAGATGGCAGATCAGTACTGGATCTACGTTCTCGTTTGGTGTCTTGCTTTGCGTTCTTTGTGCTTGGCCTTCAGATCAAAAGGTCGTTATGGCATTCTACTTCATGACCTATGCCGCCAACGCTGGCGCTCCATCGCTGATGGCGTGGTTTGCAGAACTTTTGCGAAAAGAGCCTGAAGCGAGAGCAATTATCGTTGCGATCACAGTTATGATTGTGTATATCGGCCATGCAACGATTCCACTTCGTGCTTTCAGAGTTGCCGACGCACCACAGTATCCTATTGGATTTCCACTGGCTACAGCGATGTCTTTCGCCTCGGTTTTTGTCCAGCTTGGTCTGCTATGGTGGGCACGTAGAAACCCCCAGCTTGTCAAGGGTGGTTATGAGGGGACTACGATCGACTCGAGAGTGTCTGATGAGGAAAGCTCTGGAAGCATTGGCGATGGAGCAAGTGACCGAGAGGGAGGACATGGAGAGAAGACTGCAGATCCAGTGGTTTCTAAGGTCAACCAGTAGAAGTACCATGATGTTCTTTGTACATAATTAAATTTAAGATATACCCTCGACAGATTCGGCTAGCAAATTTCCCAGTATCTCGTTCCAGTCTGAACATCATCAAATGGAGGCCATTGCCTTAGTGAACATAAATCACGCATGTCTACAAAGAATGCTAACGTTTATTCTCCTTCCCAAAGAAGTAACTCGCTACATGAACTCTATTAGATGAAACCTGTGAGACTGGTCGGCTAAGAAATAAGCTTAATTCAACCAGGTCCAAGTGTAACATAAAGCCCGCAGGCATGTCGGCTAAGTCACGTTGATCACAGTAATTCTATAGACTTGAGGTAAGGTCATCGAAACAAAAAAGGCTCCTTTCACGGAAGATCCGCATATATAGGAATTCTAGTCGGTTCCAAAGTATTGGATGTTTTGGACATTGCGGGAGCAAGAGCTGCTTGATTTACGCATCGATATCGAAAGGATACAGCTTCTCTAAAGCGACTAATTAGCTTTCAGCCCACCGCAGTCATGTTATACATATAGCCTACTCACTGTAACTCAGATTCGTGTTCTTTGGAATCGACACAACATCAACTTCAGCAGAAGCAGTCGTCTTGGTCGAATTCGAACCCCAGCAATTGAAAGATCTCCAGGCTGGCTTCAAAACACAATTACCGAAGACAGAAAGTTGATAAAGACTTATAAAATCCACATGTTTTTCCGCGATTGAAAGGTTGGTTTACATCTTTAATCGTTGTGTTGTATGATGGTAAGAGTCCTCTCTCGGACACATCTCAACATACAAGAAAGGATATACAAGAGCTGTCTCTTTACAACATTTTTGTTATTCAGCTTCTATTATCACCCAGATGCCATAAAGGATCGGGATCATACCTAGTTGCTATCTCGGATTTCCAATGGGAGATATGGAAGGGCTTGAAACTCTTCAGCAAGTGCCAAATACAAAAGATCGGGCGTCTCACGAATCTTGCTCGGCTCTGACCAGTAGCCTCTGAAATAGTGATAAATAATTCTCAGCCATGAACTCATCTCAAGATGACACCTTTGTGGTATATGGTTTAATGAGCTGGTCAGATTAACTACTTTCGATAAGCGTCGAAACGTTATCTCTGCTCCCTTTGTAGCAATTATCTTGCAAAGTCTACTTCAGCCATGGTATGCTTCTCGAATCATCTCTCACTTAGTTTGCTCTAGATCTTAGAGTTCAAATTTTGCCTGTTAGTCGAAAGATGTCAATACTCAACTGGAAATCGATATGTGTGCATGACCAGCAGCCTGGCACAGAACAACTTGACGCAACACAGCTCTTTCTCACAGAGATCATGCTCATCCAAGTGATCCGTAACATTTTCAACAGTCAATTTCTGTCCAGATTGCCCAATGCGTCAATGAGTGCCCTGAAACGCCCAAGGCTCTGCTCGAGACATTAGGGGCTACACACAAGCTTTATCACGCTTCGACCATGTCATTTTGTTTCAACGCCCTACGGAAGACCTTGGTTCCATTTTAAAAATAGAAAAGTCCCCTTGTCTGGCTTCTAGAAGACTTTGACAAAGCTTTCATTGCCCCAGGGGGCGAAGAGCGAGGAGTTACCAAAGTAGCTTGTCTCATCTTTCGTAGTCTTCCAATGCCGAGATCTGTTCAGGATGCATCATATCGCCAAGAATATGCGAATGTATCTAACTTAGGTCTCGGGGCTCGCATATTGAAGGCCTTGGGGGCCGAGGATGAAGTAATGCAAGTCAACCTTGCACATGTGTTTAAGCTTAAATACCCAGCATGTGATTGTCCAAGCATAAGCCCTCAGGGGTCATTCAAGCGCTTTGCAGTTAGTTTTAGTGCTTATTGCCGCGTACTCACAGAAGTTGAAAGCATCTGAAGGTTCAGTCAAAGACTTCAAGTCGTCAAAGACCAGTCATTAAGATAGGAATGTTTCAACAAGTCAACCAACAAACGACCATCCATACCACCAGTGGCAACAAATATACGAACAAGCTTCACGCGGAAGCAACCTCCCGATTCCGAGACCGTCGCAGGCTAGTTTCCCAGCTCACCGTTGTCATATGTTCATTTCATGCGTCCGAACCAACACAGCAAAAGACCCATCGCTCAGTTGGTTCGCAAGCACATCATACGATGCATTGCCACCCCAGAGCCTGCTAGTAAAAGGACACTATTGTTCTTCTGGCTACCGAGTAAGACGGGATATCAAGTTACGGAGCAGCTAATGGTCAATCATTGGACAGTCGGGATTTAATGGTCACTCAATTTCCGTAAATTATTTAAATTCGGGGGATCAAGCTCGATATGACAGGTAATATTAAAAAAGACCCTTGTAAAAAGAAAAAAGAAGAAAAAGTCTAGAATTCTTCTTCAAAAGGGAAAAAGTAAAAAAAATCACTTGCAGAAGCTGATCAGCGCCTGATTGAGTTTGCTCTGTAGGTCCCGATAAACCCGAGATCTTCAATTTTTTACGGGCTGTGAAATTTCGATCTCGATGCGTCGCCGTATTTCTGACGTTTTTTTTTTCTGTGAACCGAGTCCCATTAATTGAGACATTTTCCCTCTTTCTCATTACGCAAAGTTATCAAAAGTCCAGATCTATACAACAATTTCACTGGACCATGGGAATCCTGGTCCGTTCCATTGGAAATCCACTTACAAGGCCCTCACCGTCGCTACAGGGCCTTAGGGGGTAAGAAAACTTCAGACCTTGATACGGGGTGTCAAAATAAACTAAGAAAAGGTCCCCTAAGCTTAGGCTAGATTTGCCTGAGTATTTTCATCGCTTACGGTCAAGGTCCTGAGTCTTTTTTGCATCCCCTAGGCAGGGCACTTCAGTTTTCCGAGTGAAACGGCGGGCGACGGTGGATTTCCAGTTCTTTTACAGCGCTGGAGCACCGTAAGCAGACCCCGCAAATGTTACCGTCTCGGCCCGATTGTGCTGTCCTGTCAGTGATTATTGCCGTCTCTTTGAGCAGTGCAGTTTGGATCGTCGTTGAAAGAATTGATTGGGGGTATATCATTGGTTCCCTGTGTGATTATCGCAGTGCCAGCTTGAGACATCAGGAATTATGCAAAAAAACAGCTGAGTAAATGGTATCTGAGGATTATGTAAACGCTGCAAGTGTCTGGTATCATCTTGAACCCCCTCAAAACACACCAAGCCCTACCATCGTCGCCTAGATGAATCTTCCTAGTGTCCCACGGGGGAGGGGAAAGGAAGGCAAGTTAATCTGTCGTCAACCCGCGCTTTTTACGTACAACAAAAGCAAATATTAATATTCCGACCGATTATAATCGTGGAGGTTGCTGTAGACGAGAAGAACGGGTCTCCGGTAAGAGGAGCCGGATCAGCCCCTGAGCTGAAGCTGCAACGTCTCCCTCACGATATTTCATCACGAGCCAAGGCCAAGCTCCTTTTTTTCTTTGCAGGAACAGACCAGAACCGTGTCAGAATCCTGGACTACCAGAGCCCTTGGCGTGAGACCAACAGAACGGAGTTGTTCCGTTTCTCTTCTAGCGTCAAATGCACAAAATATGGATCGGCGGGCTTCTGGAGTGTGTTCCGTACATAGCCGAGCTTTTCCCAGAGCCGTGGCTTTTTTTGGTGCAGGGGGGGCTAAGAAATCGTAGAGGCAGAGCACAGAGAGAAAGGCCCCTGAACTCCTGAGTTTGTCTTTTGAGGCCTGATCCAAGCTTGTTGAACCCTTTCTCTAGGTAAGGAATTCCTCTGCCGTCTTCCGATACAGAGCTTTTGTTGGTTGATCTCACTCACACTACGTACCCCAGGCCCAGTTTATTCCTTTCGCGAGTCTACCCTCTACAATCTGATTCGAAGCGTGCACCGACCCGATCCTCCCTATATCTGCAACATACCTATCACAATGTCGGGTCTCGACGCACCAGAAGTCAGCGCAGCCTACGATGCCGTGCGCTCAGACAAAGACGAGACAAATTGGCTGCTCATCTCGTACGCGTCCGCCGTGGGGAACAAGCTGAGCCTCACCAAGACGGGAACAGGCGGTCTGCCCGAGATGGTCAAGGAGCTGGACGACGGCCAGGTGCAGTACGGCTACGTGCGCGTCGAGTACGCCAACGACAAGGAGAGCAAGCGCGTCAAGTTTGCGCTGGTCGTCTGGATTGGCGAGAACACAAAGGTCATGCGGAAAGCTCGCGTCAGCATCGAGAGCGGCGACGTCAAGAAGGTGCTCTCGCATCACAGCATCGCGGTCACCACGGGCGATCGGTCCGAGCTGGATGAGGCGGATATCGTCGTGAGGTTGAGGAAGGCGGGCGGCGCTGATTACAACGGAGGTCGGGGCTGAAGATACGCGACGATAGCTTCAACATACATATCTTACCCGTACATATCATGATATACAGCGTTCTACGGCTCCTTATCTTGGACGGACCGGTCACGTGCGTGCTGGAGATAGACGGTATTTCATTATCTATCACGGAAATGTCGCCGGACTTCTTAGATAGGAATAAGGCGAAGGAAAGCAAGGAAACGAGGGGTAATTAACGATGTTTACGATACGATAGGAACGCGGTCCTCGTTGATTGATCGATTGATTGAATACCCCAAACTTTGTGACGACTAGGCCAAGGCTATCAATCCCTCAACCACGTTTAGATGCCAGGATTGCCGGGCGCGGGAGCTGATACCCTGACGATCACATACTGGATATTCACCTGATTAGGTAAAGTTGGAGATTGGGGATGGTGGTCTATTTGATCCCGGCATTCGGGGTTTGATAGATATGATGGGTGAATTAAGGTGAATGTGCATGATCTGCCTGTTTCACAAGCAACCTCTTCGACCGTCAAAGCTCAGCACATGTCTGCCAATATCTGTATCAGTCCTCGGGTGAAACCTACCAGCCAACCACCACCACCACCACCACCAGTATCCTACCTAGGCCCAACAGGCGACAGGCTAACCGTAGCTACCAGTCAGCAAATGAACCCACGGCTGAAAGCTTGGCTCAGTAATTGGCACTCTGAGATTCGACCTATGAAACGCGGTATTTTACTCTGGCGGGACTAATCTCCTTCCAGTTTGAGCTGTCGACGCCGAAACCTTGTATCGGCTTGGCCGTCTTGTGCACCCACTTTAAAGGTTAGTAGCATGACGTAGGGGCCTTGCTTCAAGCCTATCGTATCGTGTTTCCCCGGTCGTTGAATGAATCGCTTTTTTGGCTTCGGCCCCGCGCTTGGCCTATCAGTGAGTTGGTTGCTCGGTGGGAGAGTTTGGTGATGGCGTTGTAGCTGCTGTTAAGGAGAGCTGTCGTCTTTACTGGCAATACAGAGGCCTGAGAGGATGCATTGTAGGAGAGTCAGTTGTACTCACTAACAATGTCACTGTCTGTCTGGCTGTCAGTCACTGCAATCAGTCACTCGACCCCCCCTGTTCCTTGGCCCGTATCTAGAACCTGACCCTTGGCTTTCCATCGTTTCTCACCTTTTCCTCTTTCAGACTCTGGCTTGAGCATCCCTGCCCCATGGCTACTGATTGCCACCACGCATCCACGCACATGGAGAACTCCACTCCCGCAGCAACAGTCCCATAGATAATTTAGCGTTTTTCCCACTCTCTCCCTCCCATGCCATGCCTTGCTTGTCTAGGTTTCGTTCGGCCTAACATCGTACTCCAAATCTCTTCAATGGTCACTCTTCCCCAGATTCAATTCCTTTCTTTTTAAATCCCCTCACATTCCCACGCCTCTCGCATCGCGTGTCACTCTCTTTCTCACCTCTCACCTCTCTCTCTCTCCCTCCCTCTACAACATTGCCATTGTTGTAGTTGTTCTTCATCCTCCTCCCTCCCGATTATGTCTAAACACGACTCGGCCAGCACAAGCACCGGAGTCATGGACCCCGTCGCAGAACAGAAGCCTCGTCGAGGCTCAAAGGCCTCGCTCGGAAACACTGATGGCGCTGATCAGCTCCTCGAGAACCTCGGCTACAAGGCTGAGCTGTCGCGTAACCGCTCTACCTTCCAGGTCGCCTTCATGTCCTTCGTCCTCGCTTCCATCCCCTACGGTCTCGCTACCACCCTGGTTTACCCTCTGATTGGAGGCGGTCCCGTCAACGTCATCTGGGGCTGGCTCGCCGTCTCCCTCATCATTGTCTGTGTTGCTTGCTCTCTCGGTGAAATCACCAGTGTCTATCCTACAGCTGGAGGTAAAAATAGATCCTCTCACTTGCGTCCCAATGTGAACATGTAACTGATCGCGTGATACTACAGGTGTTTACTACCAGGCCTTTATGCTCTCTCCTCCCCGATGGCGTCGCATTGCTAGCTGGATCTGTGGCTGGCTCTATCTAGTTGGAAACATTACCATCACTCTCGCCGTCAACTTTGGTACCGCCCTCTTCATCGTCGGCTGTGTCAATGTCTTCGAGAAGAGCCCTGGTGTCGGTGTCTTGTCGGGAGAGGCTTACCAGGTCTTCCTGATCTTCCTTGCACTGACTATCCTGTGCAATGCTGTCTCTGCGCTCGGTAACAAGTGGCTTCCCTGGATTGATGTATGCTTGCCCTCCTTTCCTCTTGTTGTGAACGTCATGGTTGCTGATACCTTGCTCAAAGACCGCCGCCATCTTCTGGACCTTTGCTGGTCTTATCGCCATCATCGCTACTATCCTTGCCATCGCTAAGAACGGACGTCGTGATGCTAACTGGGTCTTCACACACTTCGAGGACAACTCTGGCTGGCCCAAGGGATGGTCTTTCTGTGTCGGTCTCCTTCACGCCGCTTATGCTACTTCTTCTACTGGAATGATTATCTCGTGAGTTCACGGTCTACCAACTAACCCAACCTAAGAACAGCTGTACTAACATGTGTATAGCATGTGTGAGGAGGTTCAGAACCCTCAGGTCCAGGTCCCCAAGGCCATGGTCGCCACCATCTTCATCAACACCTTCGCCGGTCTTCTCTTCCTCATCCCTCTCATGTTCGTCATGCCCGAGATCCAGGACGTCATCGTCTCCGCCCAGCCCGTGCCTCTCATCATCAAGAGCGCTGTCGGCAGCTCCGGCGGTGCCTTCGGTCTTCTCATTCCTCTCATCGTCCTCGCCATTATCTGCGGTATCGGTTGCACAACTGCCAGTTCTCGATGCGCTTGGGCATTTGCTCGTGATGGTGCCATTCCCGGTGCCAGGATGTGGTCCAAGGTCAACACTACTCTCGATGTTCCACTGAACGCTATGATGCTCTGCATGGTTGTTGAGATCGTCCTCGGTGTCATCTACTTCGGTTCTTACGCTGCTTTCAACGCTTTCTCTGGTGTCGGTGTCATCTGCTTGACTGCTTCTTACGCCACTCCCATTGCTATCAGTCTCGCTACTGGTCGCAAGCAGGTCAAGACTGGACAGTTCTACCTCGGAAAGTGGGGTGCTGTCGCCAACTGGATCGCTCTCGGTATGTGCTCTTCTCCTCTCTATCGTGATATGTCTTGCTAACTCGTCATCAGCCTGGTCCCTGTTGGCCATGCCTCTCTTCTGCATGCCCTCCGCTATCCCCGTTACCCCCGAATCCGTCAACTACGCCCCCGTCGTTTTCGTCTTTGCGTGCATGGTTTCTGGTATCTGGTACTGGGCCTGGGGTCACAAGAACTACGCTGGTCCTCCTACCCACGAGGAGTAAGGTGTTGAAGCAAGCAGGGTCTAGATGCTTGACAGTGCAGTGCGCTTCGCTTCGTTTGACATTTCATAACAATATCAGTCAGTATATATGTGCGACAGTTTAATTCGTGCCTATGCTTGCCAGCGCGATGTGCTTGATACCCCCGCCCGGCCTGTACTAGCTAGAAGATATCCATAATTCAATATTGTTTAGCTTCAAATGTGATCATTTCATTGTATTGATCAGTTAAAGTAGACCTGTAGCTCGTAGTCTTATGCGCCGCCCGATACGTGCTTGACAGACGAGCCGCCCCGTCCTAGACCTGGGGGTTGCGTAGTCCGAACATGGGTAACGTGTTGAGACGAACATGGGCAGTCTTGGTGCTATGTATAGTCGATGCTCTCTGCCTTTTTCTTGAGCCAGACCCTTCAATAAGTCATGCGCGCTTGTTATCTACCTCCGTTGGTGCCCATGAGGTATATCTCCATTCTCAGCTTGAGGCTCAAACTTACCCACTTTACGTTGAACATTCTCTCTTGATCTTTTTAAACTTGCTGACGTTATACAAGGATCTTATGGAGAAGTATTGGGCTCGAAGATGAGGCGCTCGTCGCTCAGCATCGACTCTGAGCCTGCGATATGTGTAGACTTTCCACACCAAAGGTTCTTAATTCTTGCATAACAACCCTACGAGTATATCTATGAGGTTCAAATTATATGCAGATGTAATCTGAAACCACAAATACTAAGAATTGCCGACTACAAATGCCATGCTAAGGCAAAATAGTACATACTCAACGTCAGCATCTAATTCCAATACAGATGCAATCCATCAAGCAAGAACATTGTTTTATAATGATAAAGTGTTTCTTATTGTCTCTAAATTTAGTAGAATACTGTTAACTGCTAGCCTTGCATCCCTTTCTATACAGAATCAAGAGTAACAGCTTCTACATTCCCGGCACTCACTCTCAAAGCTATACTTCCTTAAAGACATCCTTGCATACCTCGATGATAATTTCGAACATGGAACTTCCCCTCTCCTTTTTCATTTTATTTGAATTACTCTTGTCTTTTACAAGCTTGTGGAATGACTGTAAGAAGAGTGGCTGATACTGTTCGCGGAGCGGCCCTTGAGCTTCATCAACCAACTACAAGCGCGACTGTGCTCGACTCTCCAATCTCTAGATACTATCACATCATCTTATATTAAATTCCAGGCCAGCTCCTATCTCGGAATCGCTAGTTGTCCCAACTCGTGCGTGTTGGCTGTATATCTGTCTGAGAGGACGTCGAATTAAAATCAAGTAACCGGTCCAAGAAATGAATTCTCTGTGTTGGTACGAACCATAACACAGTCAAGCCCTTCCTACGGTTCTGTTCAGCTATATGAGTGGTCTTCGAGCATCACTATGGTCTCAATTATATAGCTTGCATGATATAAAATCACGAACAGCCGGTCTCCCTCCTCGACAGACATCGTCAACATGTTTTCAGCTATTCAAGTCTTCTCTAGCCCAAGGCTTAACTTTTATCTTTCAACACATATAGTAAGAGTATAATACTTCCTTTCACAATATTAGCTTCTACCGGAAAGCTTCCAAAGTAACCAACAAATCTTATATTGCAGTCAAGCCCTGAGGGCTTTACAGAAGGAGGAGACGAAGTCAATACGGTTTAGCTACCTCAGATATGACCTTAAACTAGTATCGATTCTTTCCATATGTTGATCAGTACTATTATTAGAGAGGTTCGAGGTCTATTCTGTTTATCCTCCGCTTTGCCGTGACGACCTAGGCCAATATCAAACCGCCTCGGGCACTCAACAAGTATTCAAGTATTATGGATTTAGCACTCCTACGTCCCGCGGTATCGTGAAACCCGTTATTTGGTCTACTAGCTCTATCCTTGCTACTTCGAGGAGCGTTCTTGGGATCCTTGTCCAGTTCATTCCGGCGTGACTGATCGTGACTCACGGCTGGAAGTTCTCCGGAGCTTCTCATCCGTCACATGCCGATCATGAGTCCATAGTATTGAGTATCTCCGTCTCTGACCCATCAGAAGTCTACCGACACTATGTCGATCGTACAACTGAGCCCTTTTGCTTGTATTGCCATGTGTTACTTGAACTGACAACTCCCTGGGTACTGTTGCCGGTCTTTCGATGAACATTTCTCTCATGTGACATGACAACGTTACTGCGTTCTAGAATTAGTCAGTTAGTATTGGTGTTTCTCAGTCATTGTTACACGGTAGTCATTCACGAGCCTCTTGATTGTTATCCTCAACCACTGTCGTGCACTCCCGAGATATGTACAGCGGCGTGGCAAGATCATGTTACTTCCTCAGCAATGATATCACCTTCAAGCGGGGTTAAGTCGGTCTCCCTCGCCTCTCGGTAGTAGTCCGTAGGATGTGTCGCTCCTCTCCAGAAAGAACAGGTGATATCCTTTGAAATCAGCGTCAGCTTCCCCTTCAGCAAATCATCATATCATCCCAAAAGCCGTGAAACTCGACCGGTCAAAAACTATAGGGGGCTGCTGCCGTGCATATGCTGTGCCACCCAAAGTTATATACGTTCCTGACGCTCCTTTTCGAAAGCGCTGATGAAGTGTTCTTATGCAGATTGGGTTACCTGAGACACAAAAGCCGTTTCTAGCCCTCGTGTCGGTGCAACCCACGCCATGCTTACAGATACTGGAACGCTACACCGGGATTCTTCGAGATGGATGCTTCTTCCCAGTTTGTCGGCCGAATCAGGGAAAAGATATGCTAAGGTCCTTTGTACTGTAGGGGTAGCAATGAGCCGATACTGCCGAAATCTGGGGAACATAAACGAACTGCACAGCTGAACACCAACATATCAAAATCAGGATTTGGGGACACCAAATGCACATTCCGACAGGAAGGTAGACTAAGCAGAACCCTTATCTTTCTACGTAGAGATAACACAAAGAAAACACGAGAAATGGCATTCCACGGAAAGTTTCATCAGCCGCCACCAAAACTCTCGACCAGTCGACGCCCCAGCATCACCTCACGATAAGCTATTAGAGTGGCACAACAGTCGCCATTGAACTGATACTCGCAACGGCCTCTGTGAGGAGTCAGGATGGCCCGGGCCGTTGTCAGTGGGTGTGATGAGGGCAGATCTAGAACTTGGTAAGATATTACCTACTGTGCAGTTTCAACACCTACTAGCGCCTCACTTCTTGACCGAGCGTCAGTCCGACTGTGCATTGAGCGCTCGGATGGGGAAGTTACGGAGTCTGGGGCATCCGGGGAAGAGCAGACTTGTCATATGTTCTGGCACATGACACGAGCCATCGTTACAGCACAGAAAGTCGTTTAGGTATGTGAGATCTCAATATTCAATATTGTTACTGATGGTGGTGGTTACCCTATTGTCTACTGTGCACACCTTCGTGACAGTACTACCCTACAGCAGCGCGCAGAGCTCAAAGCGATAGATAAGCTCCGCAGCTGAGGGCAACACCTCCGAGGAGGGGAACCCTTTACGACAGACCAAGTCAGGTCAGCACGACCAGTCATTTGACAAACGGTAGATGCACGATGTTGCAAGACAATGCGGGACACGCCTGTCTCGGGGGGCGGTTCCTCCCTGCATGTGTGAGCATGTACAGAAGTGCAGTGTACGGTAGTGTGTACTGTAGGCCACTCTGTACCTACAGTAAGAAAATGCAATGCGGGCGACTCATGAGGACGCAGAACAGAGATGCATGGCTGAGGCGGTGAAGAGGTTACAGTAGCAGTGAACAGTTTCCAAGCAAGTGAGGCGGCCGTTTACTTTGGAATAGCGCAGACTACTACCGTTATGTTATTGGTGTGTGGCGGAGAAGCGAGCTCAGATTTCGTGTGGTGGCTTTTTGGCACGATGTGATGCTGTATGCCACCACTTCAAACTTTGGACCTTCAACTCCGCGTCCACTCGTTGGATATTGAGGGGAAGGATGCGCGGGGTGAGAGGGCGAGAGCGAGGCGCCTGTGCCAACAGAAATAAAGTGGAATTCTCATCTCATCTCTGCTCCATAGTGCCAGTGCGTGAAATATCTCAACATTCATTCTTTACGAATAGCAACAATTACGTAGCAGTCCTTGAGCGAAAAGGGATAAGGATGAGGGATATTGCTACTCAACAGGAGTCCACTTCTCGTGTGTTAAGCCGTTTTGAACCTCATGAAGGGAGATGAGAGGGCTCTTCCATAGCGGAGACATGTATGTCATGGCGGTTAGTTTAGTTATTTGGCTCTGACTCTGGCTCTGACTCTGACTCTGACTCCTATTCATCCCATGCCATTGATGTGATAGTAAAGCTGCGGCTCATTCACAGGGGGCGGAAAGTGGATTCTACTCTATGTATGGATATGGATATGTCTCCATCGCATCGTAGCGAGATAAATGGAACGTCGAGAGAGGCTCTTTGTACGATCCTCCGGCACCAACCAGGCTCCCTTGCCTACTGCTAGCCTCGCTAGCTAATGGTTCCAGCCTCTAGGATCAGTCAGCCTTTTCCGCTTGCTCGTTGCTTCTCCTCGTCGATTGTTAAAACAAATGCTTGGCGTTAAAATTGCTTGGAAGCAGAGACCGTGCACACCCCGTCCAACAACTCCACTTGATCCGACTATTTGAACGATTTGCATACTAGACCTCGATGGTGGTGATCACAGCATCTGTGCAGAATACGTCATAAAGCAGTCACCTTTTTGCAAAACGACAATAGAGTCTGAGTTTTCCTCTTACCCCGTGGGAGCGCGGAGGGGAGGACCAGGTCTGGGGAAGCCAGGAAAAGAATGAGGCGAGGCGAACATAAAATCTGTTGAGTTGGTGTCGGGGGAAATACCAGGAATAAAACACCAAAGTCGGGAACCAAGTCCCTGTGCCTGGACAAGAAGAGAGGTAAACTATCCATAACTGAACAAGTTTTGCTGATCAGAGGGCCGAGCCTCAAGTGGTGGGCAACCATCTCGAGACCTGGTGGTTGCCTTGGGAGGGTTTGAAGCTGTTCGAATTCAGCAAACGTATCCATCGGGGGGCGGCGCTCAAAAGTGCCACGGCGCCTCTGTGGAAAATACTGTGGATTCTCAATGTGACATGGCCCCGTTATGAAGGAGCTTTCAACGACTCGTGCGAAATACAAGCCTACACACGCCAGTCTTTCAAGGCATCTTTGAAACCCGGCACCTCGATACAAAGACAGCGCGATTCACCGGCCTTATCTGACCGACTGCACAAGGGGGACGCGACAAGGGTCGATCAGCGGGGATATTAAACCAGTCGAAAGCAGTCTCGAGACACCAACAGGGCAGTGGTATTTTTGCCAAACTCGTGGTGTTGGTGTTTTGGTCCCAGTTTCTGCTGGTGATGCCCCTGCCTGGTTGGCAGCCAGACAGCCAGGATCTCATCCAAGGTGGTGTGGAGGAGGAGGGGGCCGTTGCTTAGCGAGCCATGATAACGGGCCAGGGGGGGTTGCAGGGAGGGGGAAGCGGAGAGGGGGAGCAGTGTTGAGTGCAGTCAGTTCAGTTACAGCTCTTGATGTAGGAAGCTCTGTATGGAAGTGTTCAATTCTGACAGAGCTCGAATGGTGACCAATTGAGTAGTTACCGACTTCTAAATCAGTGATATTATGCTTGATAAAGATCCTGGATTACTCTTGGCAGCTGAGTTGGTCTAGAATGAACCACCTATGGCCTATGAATAGCTTCCCCGCACCATGAGTCGATGTTTGTTTGGTCTTGAGTATCAAGAAACTGTCATACTCAGATCATGTCGCATCACGATGAAGAAATACCAAGCAAAAGCAATTTACCAGGGGGAGCAAACTTTCCCATATCATCATATCAGGTTCCGAAACGTCCGATAAATCACGTCTTGGAAATGCCATCACGTGGATATCGGGTTCTTGATGTCGGCCGAGAGAGAGGGAGGGAGAGCAACGGCACATCATGTGTAAAGTAACATGACCACACAGTAGTCTTTCTTGTTCCATCCAAATGTGGTTACAACGCAAAGTCATCGATAGTGCGTTAGCAGAAACATACCATGGCTTGCTGTAAAGAGGGGGTTCGCGCGGGGTTGGAGAAACGATGCTCTTTCTGTCGAGACGCACAGAGAGAGAGCTCTAAGATTAGTGTAAAGTAGGGTGACGTGCAGCTCCTGGTTAGGTCTCTGGATGATGACACCCGAATGAGTCCCAAGAATGAACCATCACCAATTCAATATTGGTGAAACGAAAGGCACGGCAGGCATCTCTCGTTGCTACCTAGCATCTCGCTCAATGGTACTCCATAAGCTGGGCTCAATCGGCATCACCCCACTCCGACAGGTAGCGCCTCCGGGGCGGAAGATCCGGTAAAGCTTAAGGGCACATCGCCGCATTCTAGCTAAAACCCGCTCCTCCTCCAATTGCTTCACTAATTATACGGTGACAGTGTCCGTTTTCTGTGCGACTCCGCAAATCGTACCGATAAGACGAGACGAACGGCGTCTGGGGATATGTACCGATATTGGGCTTGAATGGGTGAAGAATGAGTTGCAGATCACAGAGGGAAACACGAAAACGTTCCCCGCATTCGTGTTGGACCAATTCCACGTCGTCAAAATCTCCCCAGATGCTCGGCAGATAACGAGACGGGGAAGCAAATGATAAGAGGGCAGCCATGATATGCGTTATGACTCTCAGAAACGAGGTGACTTGCATCAAGAGCATACGCAATACCACGCAATTAGCATGCCTCGCAGCGTCATCATCGTTAGACCTGCCCTCTCTCATCATCATCTCCCCCTTCTCCTCGAACATGCTGTGTTGTAATGTAATGTAGCTGATGCGTCTCATTTCACTTCTCATCTCATCCTTCTGATTGCGGATGTGGCTGCGTTCATGGCGTATCTTTTGAGGCGACCGTCATTCTCCCATGGTAACGTCGGTGAGCAGCGGAGACAAAGTAAACTCAATTTGGACAGGACAGACCCTTTTTCTCCTCCTACGGGGTATTTCTCTATTCTACGTAGGTGGAATGTATGAAGGGTCCTTTTTTGCCCGTTCTCTGCCTTGTTTTTATCGCCACATAAAGGGTCTCCCCTTATTCCCAGCCGTGAGGGTGAGGGCGTACACACGGAAACACTGCAACGAAGATCACTGTAATGTACGGGAATGGTTTTGGGCACATATGTATATCCACTCACACAGCTCTCTTTTTGGTGGCATTATCATGCCGGACGATCAGGGTAGCAGACATCATTTTGAGGCTGGACCCCTTTGAAGATCCCCTCGAGTGTGTTGAAGAATGGGCAAAAGATGAGCGGATGTGACCCACGAGGCTTGGCTATCATGCAAAACACCAAGAGGACGGCCTCGGCATGGCATGATGAGATGAAGAGAAGAGGAAGGTTTTTTCTTGGTATACCCTCAATCAGATCATTGATGTTGTGCTTTCTTGGCTCGTGGGTCCTGTTAACACCATGAACTCAGACCAAGAGAACCCTTGACCCCACCTAACCGCCGGTGGATGGAGGAGATTGATGTTCTGATACCCAAGGGGCTGGAGATAGTTGCATATCGAGTCTAGTTCTTATAAACGAGACAATTAATAGCAGTATAGGCAGTGGCGCTCGGATATCTGCTTCCTGGAGACAGCGGCAGGCGTCTAGATTCATGGAGTGAAACGCAACGCAACACAACCTGGGTGGCGAACAAGCGTTGAAGATTTTTATTATACTGAGACGGTAATTGATCTTCGATTCACGGAGACCCTGGAGATCAAAGGGCAATTGTTGGCTGGATTGAAGACGCCTCTGGAAGCCATCATGGTCAGAGGCGCCCAGACCAAAGTGTTACTGGAGTGTCTTGCTATCATGCCATTAATGGCATTAACTGCAAATCATAGCCTCGAAGACCGTGCGCGTCTAGCGTGGGTCACTGAATACGATGCGATTGATATTGAGCTTCAGAGCTCGATGGGGTCCAAAAGGCGAGACCTTGGGGCAGGGTGCGAGAATAAGTTAGTCAGCTGCTGTGGAAGACTCATGGTGAGAATGCGCTAATATTTCTGTCATATTCGACCTTCACCCTGGCCTCATCGACTCCAACTCCAAACTCCATTCAATCTCGGTCTGCAGCTTCAGTCCCACCAAAGTTGAATGTCGCCCTGGTCAATGCTCATCCCTGCCCTCTCATTCCCTGTCCAAGCTCCCACGGATGGCATGGCGCCCACTCTTGCATGCTTAGCGAAACTCCCTGCGAACCGCTGCTGCAAAAAAGCCAATCAAGCCACAGAGATCCTCGCCGTTTCGCTCACACACATCGAGATGCAGTGTGCGCACGCTGACACCCACCCCTGCTACTGGCTGTGGCGTGCGAGGAGCGAAGGAAACGCAGGAGATGCATTCATTGCATTCGCGGGGCGGCGCCAGGCCAATTGATAGTGAGTGCGAGTGCTGATAAGGACTGCTGTTAGATATGTTTGGCTATCTGTGCTTTTATCGGTGTGATAGTCTGATAGTCATCACGGTGTTGGAGGTTGTGTCAATGTCATTACAGCGGTTGGATGGCATCAGAAGAGAAGAGCAGAGCGACATCGGAGCTTATGTTACGTGATGAATAGAGGCTCTGGCGTGAGTTACACAAGATATTGTGATGGCTTTTCCGGTTTCATTATCGTCGCCATCACCCTTGATGATCTGGCTGCGCATCTTGTCGCTCTCCCGCGCATTATCATACGACAAGGGTAAGGTAAAAAGCAGATCAGTCATATCACAATAGAAAGCAACAACAAATATGGCTTATTGCATATTCATATTCGGTCGGCATCTGTCCAAAATAGACGCTCTGGGAAACGTAGCCCCGTCTCAAGGATCATCATCACATCTCGTAAAACAGAAACGGTCGTCCTGCAGTTTCTGCAAAACCGTACGTTACGGGCGATGCGCTGAGTGCGACATTACATTTGCCGTAGAGTTGGTGTGCATTGAGAATGGATCCCCGGTGAACAGGCAGAAACACAATTATAAAGGTTGAGTGAGGCAATAAGTTGGGGGATGCGACAGGACAGAAAGGGAAGAAGCTATTTACTTGTTGGTGGTAGTATGTGACTAATGGGTGGCGATGAAAACTCTTGGTGTTGTTGCGCTTTTGTTGCCTGACCCTTTACTTTCACTTGTTGGGGGGGAATGGGTTGCAGAGCATAACTATCAGTGGCGATACGACCGTCAGCTTTCGTTTAAACTGCAACAGTAACAGTAACCGCCTTGAGTTCAAATGGTGGGCATCGCATCATTACAGGGGACTTTATGGTTGGTTGGGGATCAGGGTCCTTTGTATGTAAAGTGACTGATGAGGATAGCATCGATGAGCGGTTGCACACAATTCACATGTGAAGATGCAAGCCACAGTGAGATCGCTAACGCTCGCGTACCCAACAACCTACCCAGAACTGTTAAGACGAACCACAAAACACCAAGATTTTAGCTTCTGGGGCGTTTCCCATTGTTGGGTCTAGTATCCTCTCGATATGACCCTAGCGCTGTCACTCACAGCTCCCTCACCCTCACTCACCCTGCAGTCATTCCATTAACAGTCAGAATAAGACAAGCCTCTTTGGGGAAATAGACGGTTTGCCTTACTTGCCGTTAGATTCGGCAGCATTTGAGGCATTTGAGGATATTTATCAGAATTAATAAAAGATGTGAGTGGAATGTCTCCACCTACCGACCGGTCTGTTAGTCAGTATGGGCGGGAACGGTTTGGACTGGACTCGGGATGTGAAATTGAAGCTGATAACGGGGAGCAATTGGAGGCTTTTGGATACAACCCTGGAGGTGTTGAAAATTTTCTGGACCAATACAGAAATAGCATCCCAAGGAGAGGCTGAGAAGTGTGAGTGGGCGATCTGGTCTGTGCATCGTCGTTATCTGAACGCTAGACTCATTCTGTGCAGGTCTTATCCATGTCCTCGCTTCGCCCTTGGAGCCTCGATCTGGGATTGACTCTTTTTAATCTCGCTCAGTTCAGTTTTTCGTAACGGTAGGATAAACAAGCTCAACACTACTGTGCATAGTACGTGGGGGATCCGTGACATTTATTTTTTCCAGACTTGCATCCCGCCCAAAGCGCCAAACAAATATGTTTTACAGAACAGCTCCGTGGAGAAATAATACAGTAGGGAGAGAGAAAAACTGGTGCAGCCAATACCAGTGCGAGGCTGCCTTCCGCCCTCTATGTGTTCTGTCAAATCATGACAGGAAGCTTTGACATGCTAGTCCTATTGACTAAGCCGTGCACGTCGGATGTAGTCTCGTCTGGGGATGGTGCAACAGTAAGAAAGACAGCCGCCATCGTCTGGAAACTATTGAAGCGGGAAAGAAGCGGTCTTGACTCTTTGACTTCGAGTCTGCCTTCTTGTTCATGACTACCTGAATCATGCGATCTGTTGTCTGGGTGAAGAGACATGACCGTGTTCAGAGCTTCATCTTGGAGAGTGCCAGACGAGGAGGAAAAAAAAGAGAAGAGGCTCTAGCTTTTTATGGCTGAGACCCACATACGCGAACGAACAATCTGGAGGCTCTCCAAGTGTGTCAGCCACGAGCGTTGGGCTTTGCTTTTTTGCTTTGTCTTGGAGGTTTCCCGCCCTTTGACTTCGACTTCACACGTTCATTTGGGGGAATCAGTGGGCGACAAGCATCGTGAGACGTTTGGACCTGGGGTTTGTCCGTCGCCCACTGAAATAACAGCGGGTATGGGCACGGATGATACTGTATCACGGCATGGTTTATTGACATGGATCAGCATCTGGGCAAATGGCATGCTATGGAGCTTCAGGTCCTGTTTTGTAGATCTTAGTAATTGGCCCAGGACCAGTGTTGCAGTTGCACCGGAAAAGTCTGGGGGAAGCTCCCGGCTGAGACCATCTCGAGATTCTGTGTGTTGTGGTGTTGGTTGGGAGCATTAAATTTCTTGCAAGACAGAAAAAAGAGAAGGAAAAAGAAAAGAAAAAAAGCGTGTGTGGTGAGACAATGAAAGAATGAGCGCGTGGTTTCTGTGACGACATACGTCATTGACGACAAAGATGTCACGAGTTACCATGCACTGCGTTTGTTGACCTGGCGGACGGACGTTGTGCTCCCCCCCTATCAAATGAAGTGCTCGTAAGCGAATTAGCTTGGCTTCTTCTTTTTTCCCTTGCTCTCGATAGTTCAAATGCACGGAATTTCTAATGGTACTGCACCCGAAAGAAGCTTCGGATCAATGCCCTCGCTACCGTGCTACAGGGCCAGAGACCTCTGCCCCGTGCTCCGGTTCAACAAGGGGCTCTGCCTTGGAAATAACACACAGAATCCAAGTGACACAGGCTCAGACTCAAGGCTGCGGTGCAAGCCATGGAACTCACCCGTATGGCACACATACAATGCGAGCCTCATAATGTCGGTGAAGCTTTTTCCATTCTTTGAAGGATTGACCATGTCGTATTGAACCATCGAGATTGACGATTCTCTGTTAAACCCATCTACCGAGAGCTAACGCTCCTGCAATGGTAGTTGACACAGTTCGTGCCCTGATTCATTGCCCTGACCGGCGCGTCCGGATGACACGGAGCGGACGATACGGAGGACATGGGGGCAGGGAATAGGTATTTTGGATCGTGAGGCACGCACGCAAGCAATTGGGGAAAGGCGTGGGAAGCTGAAGCTCTAGGCTCACTGTGTGTCACCGACTGGCGACTCCACCTCTCAGTTGATAGCTTTGACACTTTTTCATGTCTGTCCGTATTATGTATTTTCCTGGTCCAAAGCTGTTTCTGTTCCCCACGTATCTCGCTTCGCTTCATTTCTCCAGACCGTGCTCATCATCATCATGCTGATATCATCTTTATCTAACTCTCACCATTAAAGCAGGCCTTTGGGGAGCAAGAAAACACAAGACCTTCATACAGGGTGCCAAAATAAACCCAGTAAAATATGTCTTAAACTTAGTGTAGATATTCTAAGTTTATGTAAAGTTACTTAAGTCTTTTTGTCATTCAGGATCATGGTCTTGAGTTTTCTTTCCTCCCCTAGGCAGGTCAGCTTGGGCACACTCCTTTCAGAGACATTTCTGGCTTCCCCACCTCGTCCCAAGAATGCTCAGTTCACTTGGCGTGCGCCACGGAGCCCTCCCATTCGATGATCTGACACGGCCTTGGGAGCAACTTTGGGGAGGGTGGTCTGTTTCTGTTTCTGTTTGACTTTCTGGGTTCACTTTTTCTGAATCCTCACCATGACGACCAACAATTGTCTCTGTGAATTTGTATAGACTTGACTTTCCCCATTCCCTCTTCCTCTTTTTCCTTCTTCCTTTTCTGTTTTCAGTTACTCAAGATTGTAAATCATTGGTGCCCCAAAAAAAGCCATCCGTTCATTCATTCACTCTACTACTACATTCATTCGTTCAATTTTCTTTACTACTGCTGCTTACAACTCTCTTTTTGACCGTTTTCTATTTTGCTTCAATTATTCAGCCATTCATAACACCACTCGCTACTCCATACGCTAAAAACCCTCCGGCGCATCCTCAAACCGAAGCTGGCCAAACCAAGAGACGGAGCCCCCCCATCTGCTTGCTGCTCTAACGTTAACTTGATACCCATGCCCCGGTAGCGGTAGCATTGGATCTCCGCCTCGACTGTCGCCATCCTAGCAGTTTCGTTTTTTTTATCTTTCGATTCGCGTTTTGATACGATACCTATCTGCGCTACCGGAACTGCCTTGCTCAGATCATATCCACTCTCTTCAATCAGGTTCAGTGCAAATCATTTCTCACCACAAACCTCATATCATTTCATTTTCCTTAACCAAACTGTCTGTCTGTCATATGCTTTCATCGGCTTCTGCGTCTCAATTGCCGATATTTCCCATCTCATCCCACGCCCAGGTTTCGCCTCTCACTCTCTCCTTTGTCCCTTCGCCGCCATCTGACGTTTTCCTGCAAAGCATCCTTACACATCCGGTAACCATCAGCATCCGGTAACATCATTCATCTACAAACGTACATACATAAGACAAAAAACCAACACACTGACTATCAAGTCGTCAATCTTTCTCTTCTTCCTTATTAGTCTTGCTTTATCTATTTTCTTATATTATTGCCCGTCAAGCCCGGTTGTAAATCTTCAGCAAATCGGCAGACGCCAATCTCCGCCATCCCAACTCAAAAAAACCACCACGAATTTACACAAAAATCCACAACACCAAGTCTTGATCTGGCTTGGTTGGGGGTCCCTGTTTTTTTGCCGCCGCCTCTGATAATCTTGGGGATCACTTCAATTCACGCATTTTGAGGGAATATCAAAAGCCTCGTCCTCTCGAATTGAACTGTAGCTTCATTTCATCAAACCATCCATCCATCCTCATCCTCCTCCTCTCTCCACTACTCCATACTCGAACTCGAGTTCTATCCACATCGATCCCACCCCCCAAAGAACGCACAGCACAGAATTGTGGCCGTCCCCGACTTGAGCTCCACCGCATGGAGAGAGTCTATCTACTGGATACTACACAGAATCAATAAGACAACGTGAAGGCAGTGCAATACAATACAACAGAAGGCACAAGAAGAGTACGGATAACATTACTGTAACAGAACAGATATCTCGTAAGTGCACAACAGACAGACAGTCAGAACATGATGCCACCCCTCCCTCTATCATAAACCCTACCATCCACTCCCTAACCCATCCTCCATCCCATCTGTGGCTCTGCCCATCCTAGCCATCCCAACCAAAAACTCGTTAGCCCACCCCTGGCCTGCAACTCAAATCCTGCCCACTGCTCATCCCTGCCCATTGACACCCACCACCATCCCAAAGAACCACCAGACGGCCCATGCCTACGCGGCTCTCAACCTTGTAGCTCGCTAGCCTCTAGTTCCATGCCGCTCAGGCCGGGCCCCGGTGCTGCCCTCACACCTCTCTCGACCGACAGGGCCAAGGCAGCGTAGAAAAGAGTTTTGTACCTTGGTTTTTTAATTGGGACCTGGGTGGGCTTGGCTTGTCCTTGGGGGTGTTCACTTCAAATCAATTCGCCTGCAGCGCAAGACTCAAAACCACCTGCTCCCCGCAGCACTCTTATCCTCGATTCCCTTCAGCATCTCCACCAGCTCTGACTGCTGTCTACGAGTTTATGACCACCGACTGACTGACTGACTTTACTTCAACAGACTTCCTCCTCAAGTCTTTGATATCAGCAGCCTATTTTTCATTGTATTTTGTTTTTACTGTTGGTTCATTGATTGATTCTTGTCTTTGTTGGTTTCTTGTTTCATGTCGCCATCGTCCTCATCCTCATCGCCATCTTCATCATCTCGACGAGCCTCCTAATCCGACGACAACTCTTCACGCTCACGTTCAACGGATCCTCATCTGCTGTATCACTTCACTGTGATACCATCAACCCAACCACCGCCAATTGCCGAACTGTGCCTTTCGTGGAATTCTATCTGCTCTGTTGCTGGAATATTGCCAGAGCATTTGTTTTTCTCGAGTCGTATCAGTTTGCCTGCTTATTTTTTGTTGGGGTGCGCATTGATCAATTTCATCGTGTAAGTAGTGCACTGCACCTTATCGCCCGCCCACTGAAACCACCATCACTGCACTCACTGTACTCCCCCTGTGGATGCACCTGGACCTCAGCACAGCACTGTCCTATTGTTTCGCTCATCGTCTTATTGTCTTCCATCGCAACAATCGTCAAACAATTAAAAACAATCGCCATTCTTCATATTTTACTTTTCGTCAATAGCCTGTGAAAACCTTTTTACTATCGATTGTCTCCCGTCAATCAGCTCTTATCTTTTCCCACGTTTCTTGGTCTAATTATGCATCGCCACAAAAATTCCCTGTTTCTTAACCATGCTAATCAGTGCCTTCCCCATTATTAGACCTGATCTCGATCTCCTTGTGCGCCTGCCTTGATCTTCATCGCATACGCTAAGAGAAAGAGAAAAGAAAAAACCACTTCTCGCTGTAGCGCATCCCGCGCAACTGCCCTTGCATCTCTCTCCATCACGAGAAGAGAGCTTCTCATCTCGAAAACCTCTATTATTTACCTGGGTTACTTCTTTTACTTAATCCTCCACGTGGTGAAGCGAAGTTCCTGGCAAACGGCTTCCACGGAATAACCTCCTCCTCTCCTCCCCCCCTTCTTCTCCCTCTAATCACAACACAACCCACCTTGGGAATGCCTTACACGCCACCCTCACATCGATCTCCCGCTTCGTCAGCCTCCGCGTCGCCCGTAGCGAGTCGGCGGTCGTCACTACAATCGAGTCCGAGACCTAGCCTACCGCGATCTGCTTCATATCTTACAAAGCATCGACGAACACCTTCAGCTTCAGCCCTCAGCGATGGATCAACAGGGACGCTGACACCGCAGGGAACATCGGAGGATCTTAAGAGTATGGGCACAGCTGTGACTTCAAGCGTGAGACAATCACCACCACCCGTCACAGACGAACGCACAATGCCCATGGGTGCCATCATCTCGCCACCTGATTCTGCTTCCTCCGGTAGCGACGACGAGGAGCAAGAACCACAAATCCGAGGTCGAAAGCTTGACAAGGCTCTGCGGGACGCTGTCAGCCAGATCCCCATGCAACGTTCATCATCTCCCCCACGATCACAATTGCAGCATCAAGACAGCACAGAACATCTGCAGCTCCGCCGCAAGGATGGTGTACATCTCAGCTTCAGCACAAGCGCACTGGGCGATCTCGCAAAGGGCCGTAAGATGGGACACGTTCGATCAGCCACTGAGCCAAACGCTGGCATCTCCAAGTCAAATGACAACTCGATATCAGTATCAGAGGAGGAGTCTGACGAGGACCTGCTTAAGAAGCCTCAGATGGTGCGAAAGAAGTCTGGTGAGCTAGTCCGACCTGCCCTCCGTCCTTCTTCCCGAAGACGCCCCTCAAGCATGCCTGGTACCCCCATCTTCTCCAAGGCTGTTCACTTTGATTCACACCTCGAGCACGTCCGACACTTCTTGCAAGTGGACCGACCTCTGGCTGTGAGTGCTGGATCTTCGCCAATTGACAGCTATGAGAGTGATACCGAGTATCCCTTCCCTGGCAATGGCAAGCAGACTGCCCGCACCCCTCCTTTTGAGTGGGAGATCCTCACCACAAACTTCCCTCACGACTCAGCCGCACGTAAGTCGTCGCCCGTTCGATTGGAAAAGGTTTGGCTCTCGGCCGACCAGAAGTCCCTTCTGGGTTCTGTGGCTGTCGCCAACATCGCCTTCTCCAAGGCCGTTACCTGCCGTTTCACTCTGGATTACTGGAAGACCACCTCGGAGGTTGCCGCTGACTACAGCCACGAAATCCGCCCCCGGGAAACGCCGCTGGGTCATGATCGCTTTACCTTTTCCATCAAGCTTGCTGACACGGCCAACCTCGAGTCAAAGACCCTCTTCCTCTGCATCCGCTATACCGTCAACGGACAGGAGTACTGGGACAACAACAGCAGCTCTAACTTCCAGGTCGACTTCCGAAAGAAGTACCTGCCCATGAACGGGAAGAACAACTTCCAGGGCGCTTCCTCCCGACCCGCTAATGGCCTTCCCCGGAGCAGCCGACGCACCAGCAGCGCCAATGTCCCTCGACCTAAGTCTATGCCTGCTGGCTTTGGTGACTTTGGTGATGATGCTAAGCTCAACTTTGACCAGCCCATCCACGAGTATCTTGGCGAGTCTGAGAACAGCACTGGCGGTCTCCGTCTCAAGTCAAAGTCGGCTGGCAACCTTGCTAGCGATAACCTCTCAAAGGATTTCGGCTCGCCTAGCGGACTTGCCTTCTCCAACCGTTATGACTTTGGCGCTTCCTTGAGTGCTGCTGTCCAGGCCGCGAAGGACAAGGAGACCTCTCAGGATAAGGATGGACTTTACATGAAGGCCAATGTCCGGACTCCCAAGCCCGCCCTTACTGTCCCTGAGCCTGCCACCAACGCTAAGAGCCAGTCTACCAACGGAGCTACCTCTCCCAACTCGACCATCTCCAGCTCTTCATACGAAGAGTTGGTCAACAAGTACTGCTTTGTACGTGCCCCCGAAGTTCGCCCTGCTTCACCCATCGCTTCTGGTGCCCGTCGCCCATCCCTGATCCACCAGAAACTCAGCATCAGTCTCCAAGGCCTACGGGATGGCACGGCGACACAGAAGCAAAATGAAAGAGTCGGTTACTAACAGTTGTTCGTGTTGCAGTTTGGATCAAAACAGTCGAGTCCTAACATGAAGGACGGTACACTCAGCGGTGCCCGCTTCGACGGTGCTGCCGGCGGAAATCACCATCGCCGCAGCTACACCACCTCGCTGGGAAGCCCGAACGGAAATGCCCATCACGCCGGACCCGCAGCTCACCATACCCTCCAGCTGCACGGCGCCATGAGCCCTCCTTCGGGTGCTTCGACACCAAAGGATGCGTTCCGTGCCAACAGTACTTCGCCTTCACCGAGACCTTCAGCCACGGCTAGGTCGGCTTCGCCCGCCTTCGTGTCGTTTGATGCTACACCCTCCAACGATTTGTCGTACCATGTCCAGCAACAGATGATGGATAGGTTTCCCTGGTCTGATGGACATGCTGCTACGGCGATCCGAGGATAGAGTCGTACCGGCGACCGTGGAATGAGGTTGGACTGTTGACATCCACCAGCAACACAACATCAAGAGCAACCCAAGATTGCATTACTATCTTGATATCTAATAACCCTTCAACACTTATGGGACAAGACAACATTATGCTTGTCGCCCAACATCACTACTCTACCCCGGCTGTTTGATCCGAAACAGCACATCCTTTTGACATACAGTCACTGGGAATGCTTTCACGGCTGACGGCCACAATTGTTTGGCGTTTACGGTATTGGACTTGTGCTAGCCTGGCATGGCGAGCCGGGCATCCGCATCGGAGTTTGGGAGCCATGTTTAACTGCGAGTTCTGATTTCCTCGTTTGCTCTCGCGGAATATCACCTGCTTGTTTTACTCTTGTTTTTTAATCGGAACTTTCTGGCCATCGTCACCGCTCAACCCCAATGCTTGCATCTCGCCGTTGAACGGACCGAGACATGCTTTAATGCGGGTTTTGCGTGTGATGAGACAGACCATTGTGTTTTATCTTTACGTCTGCGGACAGTTGAGCGAAGCCTGGTTTTACGCGTGTCACGAATGTCTCCGAGGCGTATGCCTAAACGATGACTTGATTGAATGCGAAGACTGTATAATGGCGAATGGACAGGACAATTGGGAACGGATTCAAAAAAGTTTGCCTTCCGATGAATGGAATGCAATGCGAGGGATTGTGCTTGGAAGGGAGGAAAGGAGTTGGGTCAGAACAGATATAAATTATACTATACACTACAAAGCTGCCAGAATGCAATGCAGGTACAGCTCAAGAGAATCATTTGCACCTCTGACTTTTTATCTCATGTTGTGACGTGAATGTTGTGATTGACTCTGATGATGAACGGTGATGAAGTTGGGGTTTTGTGAGAGGATCGTCAGTGGGCTTATTGTTATTGACATCCATGACGAGGTTGAATCTGGCCCATACATAGCGATATCTAATTTTAACTTCTTCCGACATGACGGTAAACTTCAATCGAGTCTCTTTTCGTCCTCCAGACCGAATATCCATTCCTCATTCCGGAGAAATTGTTTGGCGAGCTACCAAGCCACTCACCGTAAGCTCAACAAGGCTCCGTGGTTGGCCAGCTCGCCAACAAACAGTTCCATCCCTTGTTCAGCCTTACAGGCAATGCCCTGGCCGTAAGCAAACACTCCTAAATCAGTATGAAGCAGTGGGCCGCAGAGTAATCAGTGCATTATTGTTCTCTTCCTTCTGGGGTATCGTGAGCGGTGATTGGCCCGGTCGCCAAACATGGTTGTGGTATACTCAATTGAGAGCAGTGATGCAGCGTTTCATGGAGTCTGAGCCTCTTTGATGATGAGGGATTGGCGAGATGAAGCGTTGATCAATGTTCTGGGATTGAGCGATGGGAGGATATAAGACCGTGAGTAGATCGCTGGGAAAGAGGAGGAGTATCATTCATCTCATACATTCTTCTATTTTTGTTGGTACTACCAGTTCGCAATGAGGCTTTCGAAGAGTCTTGGTTTAGCGTTTGTGTCGTTGGTGGCGGCTCAAGAATGGGTGGCTGCGCCAAAGGGTCTAGAAGTCGTGTCGTCCAAATTGTTCAATGGCGCCGAGATTTCGTACAAGAAGGTAAAGCCTCAAGCCTCTCAACGGTGTTAGACGATGGAGTGACTAATAAGTAAACAGACTTCTGTTTGTGAGACTACCGAGGGTGTCAATGCTTACAGCGGCTATGTATCGCTTCCAAAGAGTCTACTGCCTGACTTTCAGCATTGGGATGAGAAGCAGAGAGCTCATCTCTTCTTCTGGTATTTCGGTACGACACCCTACCGAATAATATGTAATGTGATATACTGATAGACTACAGAGGCCCGAAACAACCCATCCACAGCCCCAACATCAATCTACATAGGTGGCGGTCCCGGCTCATCCTCCTTCGACAACACAAACGGCTTCCCCTGCTCCGTAAACGCCGACTCCAACTCAACGACCCTGAATGACATATCATGGAACAAGCACGTCAACATGCTGTACATCGACCAGCCGCTGGGAACTGGCTTCTCGTACGTTGATCTAGTCAATGGGACATTTGATACCCTCACGCAGACATTCACGCCGGTGAAGGGTGTAAAGGTGCCCAAGACGAATGGCACGTTTTTGCAGGCTACTTTTGACTCGGGGGAGTTGGAGACCGTGCCGAAGACGACGATGAGTGGTGCTAGGACGATGTGGGCTTTTGCACAGGTTTGGTTCAATGAGTATGTTTTGCGGGGAGAGTTGTTGATGCATAGCTGATATTGGTTTAGGTTTCCGGAGTGGCAGACCAAGAATGATGAGATATCCCTTTGGACATCATCTGTAAGTCTCCTCACAGTCCTTACTTACCCCCGCTAACATGTTCAGTACGGCGGCTTCTACGGCCCCAACTACTTCTCCTACTTCCAAGACCAAAACACCCTCATCTCCGACTCCAAACCGACCTTTGCAAACGCTACGATTCTTAATCTTGCGACTCTAGGTCTTCAAGAGCCTGGCATTGACGCACGAGCTATGGCGAAGGGGTACGCTGATTATGGCCACCATAATAACTACGGTCTTCAGTTCTTTGACGATAAGACGTACAAGGGTATGCTGGAGAAGATTGAGGAACCGGACACGGGCTGTTATGCATTGACGGATAAGTGTCGCGCTCTCGTGGCGGAGGGCGATCCTGAAAGGTTTGGGAATAACGAGACTGTGAATGAAGCTTGTCTTGCGGCGACGAATCTGTGCTTCTTTGGGATTCAGGGGACTTACCAGGCTACCTCTGATGTATGCCCCCCATCACTATCATTTACTATGGCACATACTGACTTTTACTAGCGATCGCCTTTTGACATCACACACTCCAACATCACGCTCTTCCCAAAGCCTTACATTGAGAACTTCTTCAACCAACCTTGGGTCCAACACGATCTCGGTGTTCCGCTTAACTTTACCACGGGAGTCAACAATATTGGTAAAGTATGGTTGGGACAGACGGGCGATATCATGATTGGGAGTCTTCATGCTGTGGAGAGGGTTATTGAGCGGGGTGTTAACGTTGCGTTGATCTACGCTGACCGCGACTATCGCTGTCCTTGTAAGTTCTCCCAGACTTTGACTACGGGTGATTGCTAATTGTTAAAGGGTACGGTGGCGAAAACATCAGTCTTTCACTTAATTTCCCCTCTGCTTCTGAGTTCCGCTCCGCTGGATACACCCCTATCAAGACGAACTGCTCCTATGCAGCTGGTTTCGTCCGCGAGCACGGCAACGTATCATTCTCACGAATTTTCGAATCTGGACACGGTGTAGCAGGTTACCAGCCCGAGGCATTGTCTGTGATCTTCAACAGAGTCATGTCGCGAAGGGACTTGGCCACTGGGGAGGTTGATCTGAAGAAACATGTGGGGTACAAGACCAAGGGACGTAAGAGTGTAAGGGATGTGAGGAACAAGATTCCTGAGTCGCCGGTGAATACGTGCTTTGTTAGAGATGCGCCGTTGAGCTGTACGGATGAGCAGTTGATGGCGTTGGCGGTGGGTAAGGCCAAGGTGAAGGATTGGGTTGTTGTTGAGCCGAAGGGGAAGAAGCCGAAGGCTATGAAGGTTGATAGGAAGGGACGCTACGTTTGAGTGTAAATTGGACGTTCAATCGATTGGGATAGATATAGATCACTTCACTTCACTTCTATTATTATTGTTATTTTTATAGAGAATTATTGACTTACACTGATTGACTCAACTGCATGAAAGTGGATCACAAGAGCTGACGTCACATGCCAACTCAGCTCTGCCAGCTCAGCTCCCCCCAGTTTCAGGACCCCTCCCTCACTAACGAACTTTCTACCCTCAACCGAAATAACCTTAACCTTAGCTTCCTCCTCCATCTTCACTTCTGTTTCTGTCTTCTTCCAAAATGTCCTCCCGC
The DNA here is from genome assembly GCF_900044065.1 of Fusarium mangiferae. Classification (NCBI taxonomy): domain Eukaryota; kingdom Fungi; phylum Ascomycota; class Sordariomycetes; order Hypocreales; family Nectriaceae; genus Fusarium; species Fusarium mangiferae. The sequence goes on from NW_024573923.1 coordinate 74,248, forward strand.
GGCGTCCCAGAAGTCCTCTTCAAAAAAGTAGACGAATACGTCGACTCCCTCGCGCCCCAGATCCAACCCCGCATCACCTCCGAGCTCGAGACCTTCCAGCAAAAGACCATCGACAGCCTCGAAGATAAAGTCGTCGACGCTTTCCGATCGCTCTTCAACAAAGATAAAGATTCCTCGTCACGAAGTCCGTTCGATCTCAAGGATGATGCGCCGGATACCTACGGTGGACAGAGTCTGCCGTTTGCGGATGAGTTGGCTAAGTTGACGAGGAGCTTTACAAAGATTACTGATGAGGCGGGGGATGATTTACGGGATATTTTCGATATCACGGAGGGGAGAGGAGGTGGACAGAGTGATACACGATCAAGAGGAGGGGAGACGTCGCGGGGTGGAGGTGGTGCCAAAGGGTTCTTGTCTGCTGCTTTTGACGCGGTGCAGGATCATCTTGAGAACAACAACGGCAGGGGAGGAGGTCAAGGCTTTGAACTCGATGGTCTGCTGGGTGTAATCAGCAACACTGTCAAAGACGCCGCACGAAACCCCGAGGAAAAAGCACGCATGATCAGTCCCGAGATCAAAGAACAAGTCGGCGCCAAACTCCGCGAACAACATGCCCCGATCGCAGAGCAGTTTACGCGCATTGCTCTCGACCACATCAAGCGCTGGCTACGAGGAAACACGAGCACCAAGGACCTAGGAGATGGTGTCAAGGGCGAGATTGAAGATCAGGTCAAGGATCTCGTCAAGGGAATTGGAGGTTTGTTTGGGAGTAAAAAGTCTAATGAGGGTTCGGCGAGAGGGTTTGGCGATGGAGATCGTGATGGCGAACGCGCTGATGGCGAGAGCGGTGGCTTTTCAAAAGTCATAAGCGACAAGCTCAGCACAGGTATTGCCAGAGTCCACAGAGAAGTCCGTCTCGAGTTCCGCAAGATTCTCGGCGGTATCGAAAAGCAGCTCTTCGAATTACTACCCGATCAGTTCCAGCGTCCTCTCGAGAAGATCCTCGGCGGTAACCCCTTCGATACACAGCTCGACCGCGACGCGGGACCAGGTCACTCAGCGGATAGAGGGTTTGGGGATGATATCAAGGCGAAGCTGGTGAACAAGATTAGAGGGCTGGTGAGGAAGGTCCAGGAGACGCTGAGGGAGAGTATCCTTGGGGTTGTTAATGGTGGACATAGGAAGTTTGAGAGGCAGAGCTGGATGTTTGTGCAGAACATGGTGGAGATGAAGGTGCAGAAGTATCTGCCCAAGGTTAAGATCTCGGTGCCGGATGATATTGGGAATGAAGGTGTTAGTGTTGGTGCGCCGGCTCAAGCGAATCTTGGTGGTTCGAATGCGCCTGTTCCGGCTTCACAGGGAGGGCAGGGAGGACAGGGAGGATATTCGTCGGGGCAAGGAGGATACTCGTCGGGTCAGGGAGGTTATGATCGGCCATCGGAACAACATGGAGGGGGATATCAGCAGCCGTATAATCCTCCTTCGCAGTTTGGGGATAATCGACCTGATCACCAGCAGAGCCAGGACTACAGACCGCAGCAGAGTCACGATTACAGACCTCCTCAGGGACAAGACTACAGGCCTTCTCAAGGGCAGGACTATAGACCCCAGCAGAGTCAAGACTACAGACCTCAAGGCCACGACGAGTATCGACCTCAAGGGCAACAGGGCGATTACCGACCACAGCACCAGTCCCAGCAGGATTACAGACCTCAACACCAGGACAACTACCGACCCCAGGACGAGTATCGACCTCAGCAACAGCAGTCGCATCAAGAGTACCGCCCAGATCAGTACCCTCCGCCACCACAGCAGCAGTCAAGTCACTCGGGGGGATACCAGCAAAACGAGGGTTATCAGAATCAGGGTTACCAGCAATCTCAAGGCTACCAACAGAACCAAGGATACGGACAAGGCCAGGACTACGGTAGCAACCCTCGCTACTAAGAGCGCACGCCAACCACGACCACATGAACATTTGCAGATAAGCGATGCATTGCGAACTTATGCACAAAACGTCAGATACAACAAGCAGCGCAGGGGTGCATCTACGCCGATGGCTTGGGCGACGCTAAGTACATAGATTGATGAATGAAACGGCCATTTCCATGATCTGATCCCGTCCCCTGTTCTTTGAATTGACTTATCAAAATGCCGAACATTCCGTCTCCCCTCCCGCTGACAGATAACGCTCTAGAACGCCTCCTTACTACCGAGACCCTGGATTTGCCCCCACAGATCCTGAGTTCCATGCCTACCGCCATCTACGGAGTACACTAAACCATCATATCATGAAAACACCATGGCACAAAAACCCCCGTCAATCCCACCATGTGAGACTTTCTATTCTACGACGTGCAGAACATACACCCAGGACCCTGCATCACGAAGATCTCAGCCACTCGTCCTTTTTTACTTGGGATTTTGTGATATCACATGACATCCCGGTATGCTTGGCACGGTGGTCTGATTGTGTTTTTACGTAGGAGAAAACTTTGGGAGCTGCGAGTGATATGATATGATGCTTCCACGTGCCTGGGCTTTCGTCACAACGGCATGACTTTGACGACCGAGGTTTCGTTCTAGCGCTGGGATTTGCCAGTGGCTTCGTTCGTGATAGCTGCACACCCAGAGCAAAGCGCGGTCGAAGTCCGAGATGTGCATGGCATTCTGGAACACGGGTATTGCGCGATAGCTTCAAGGGTTCTTGATTTCAGGGTCCTGGGAGTGTAGTGGCATCCTTGTGTGCGGTTCCGGGGGGTGTAAGGGACCTTTGAAAGGGACATTGGGAGAGGGAAGAGAGAACTTGAGCTGGAAAACTCACGATCTGATCATGATGGTGTTTTTGAAGAGATCCGCGGATGCCGCGAGAGTTTGATGATGGGAGACGTCATGGGAATATGTCATGGGAAGTACGAGCCGAGACTTTCTACTATGATATGAGATCTGGGTAAGCGAGCGAAGTATCGCGGGGATGTCTTGGCCCCTTGATGGAAGAGGCTCTGCGCCTGAGAACTTCGTCGCTAACTAGAGATAGTGGCAACAAGCTCGCAATCTGCACAGGAAGCTTTACTCAGCTCCTTGGAATGATAGGAACGTCCAGGTAAAGAGTTGGTCCTTCAGTTGCTGGTAGTGAGCGTTGTCTGAGACGCATCTGATTCTTCTCCTTGACTGAGCTCTTTGTCAAGCCATAAGTTGCTCTACACGAGCTTGTTAGTCTTATCTATTGTTCCCATATCCAAGCGTATCCTTAATGTATTGCGAGCTGTCTTCATTGCAAGTCCCCTTGAAGGAGCTGCCTCATACTACACCAGCTTCTATGCTTTGAGACGAGCCTGACTTCTTCAAAGCCATTACCTTCTCATCCCTAAACGCAATGCAAAGAAGCCTCCTTTGATAAACACGCTCTTTTATTAACATTACTTAAATATCCTCCTCTATGCCTCGTCACCTCTCAACCCACAACCCTCCATTCCCATAAACCTGATCCCTCAAAACCCCAGCCTCACTCCTAACTCCAACCCAATGCTTCGGTATCCTATCCATCTGACTCTGCACCATCCCCGTCGCATCCCCCAAACGTTCCTTAAACCCCTTCTCGCTCTTCACAGCCCTGACCGCCGACACAGAAACTTCAGGACCCCAGTTCTCCCGCCCCAGACTCGCTGTCGTGGTCATCACATCGCGCGTGTGCTCTTCTAGAAATGCTTCGTTGCTGAGATTAGGGGAGGACGGGTGCAAGTGCCCCATTAGCATGACTTTCATGCGCAGGTCGAAGAAGAGTGTGTCGGAGAAGTCGTGCAGGATGTGCACTGTTACTTTGTTACGAAGAACGACGCCCGGGGGAGCGTTGCGGAGGGGTGCGATGGTGACGATTGCTTCGTGCCAGTCATCGTCGAAATCTTCGCTTTCTTTGGGTGGCAGGACGCGCGCCCACGCTGCAAAGACGCCGCCCATTCGCATCTTGACCTCATCACCAACCTCGCTCAAATTCGCCGTCGGTACACCCAACTCACGAGTAGATATCCCTGTCCCGCGGACGACTTTACCCGCAAACTTGAAAGGAAACGGCGCTTCTGGCCCCTCGTCACTCCCAAGTATCGTCAACGGCTCCATCGCCTCTCCCGATATCAACGGATCATACCGTCCCACTTTGCCATTCTTCCAACTCTCACTGACCGCATTCCCAATGCCACTCCCGTGATACGCTTTCGTAGCGACTTTCTTGATAGTAGCGTTCGCAGGCGTGAGTCTCTTGGCCCCCTGTTCGACGACGGCACCTGCGACGCCGGTGTACTTCTTTGCTACCTGTGAACCAATCGTGCTAGCGACCTTGATGCCCATCTCCAAAGGCATGGTGCTTAGACTTGAACCGCGAACGGTGCTTACGTCGGTTGATGTGCTGGCGATGCGGAATACGGGACTGCCGCAGAGGACTTTCTTCCCGTCAGCGTTGGAGCAGAGAACGAGGCGGAAGTAACCATCTGTTGCTGCAGCGGGGATACGAATGATATGTGTTTCTCTCGGGAGGTGTTTCTTCATACGCCCAGAGGCTTTCTTGACGAACCGCTTGAAATCGCGCTGTATACCACGTTCTTCTGCCTCAGCGATATGCTCCACGCCTGTTTTTGTCGCGGGTGTAACGTCGATCCAAGTCCCTGTCGTTCCCATCATTGCTTTGAGCGTCATTCCCATGTTTCCTGAATACCCCTTCTGCTGCAACCACACAGTCCTTGTAGGCGGAAGAGGTTCATCTGAGAGGATGGTGATGGGTACTGAAGTCGCTGGACCTCTGTACCAGATTAGAGCGTGAGAATGCCGAATGATGCTGAAATGCTTGTTTGACTCTGCGGGGTGACTTATAAGACCACCAGCGAAATACTGCGCTTCTCCAAGCGCAGCTTTCCATTTCGACGAATCCTTCGGCTTATCTTCTTGAGCGTCCAACCTCGCCGATAAGGCAGATGAGCTCTTGACTCTTCTAATCTCATTTGACGGCGCAGGACTCAGAGGCGCAGGTGATAATGAGGTGGGACTTGGGATCTCATCAACCACAAAATCAACCTGGTAATTCCCCCTCGGGTCCAGAAACCCCGACTGCTGCGGTGCATGAGCGCCCGTGAGATTCGTCGCCGAGCGGACCGGGCGCAGAGGCCGCGGAGGCGGTGCTAGGCCGGCGCCGAACTCGGGGCGGTAGGCACTGTATTCCGGGGGCGGGGACGGAGTTGGCGGTGCGACGGGGGCTGGCCGCGTGTAGTAATTTGGGTCAGACCATTTCTCTGCGTCTGGAGTTGGAGGGAAATACGGATTCATTTTGGTCACTGAGAGTAGAGCAGAGTATCAAGGAGGGATTTTTGGTTTGAGGTTCAAAAGGGAGAGAGAGGTATGTAAAAGATGAGAGCATACGTGTTGGGTGGCCAAGAAATTGCACCGTGTGGATGGTCAGGGGTTTAGATTGCACACAGTATTCAGACAAAGAGTGTTTCTACGAGTGTTTCGACGTCAAAACCAGGATAAAAGATTAAATATCGATAAAATCGCGGGGATGATATTTATAGAAATGATTTATTGTCTAATGATCATCTCTTAAATAAGCTTATTATTGTGTTGGGGCTCGCTTCACTCTAACTTCTAGAAACAAGGGCCTCCATCTCAGCAGCTTCCCTTGGCACATCAGTCAGGTTCTCAGAGCCAGTCTTGGTGATGAGGATGTTATCCTCGATGCTATCAAATACCGGTTAGCAAATTGCTTCGATAGCGCGACGGTGGCCACCAGAGCCACAACTTACCGAACTCCACCGACATCCCAGTACTTGTCCAGAACGTCCTTGTCGATGAATTTGCTGTGCACGGGGTCCTCGAGGTAAGGATCAATAATAAACTTGCAGAAGTAAATCTAGAAATGTCAGCACCCTGTGAAATATGCTGTGAATGTCACTTACACCAGGCTCGACAGTGACAACACTGCCGCTGGGAAGAGTGCCCCGCACACGTAGGTAGCGGAACAGCTTATCCTTGTCGCCAAAGTTGGGGTTGCCGCCGGTATCGTGGGTGTCCATGCCAAGATAGTGACCCAGACCGTGAGGGAGGAAAGCAGCGCTCGTGCGAGCCTTGAGGATCTCATCCTTGTCACCCTTGAGAATGCCAGCTTCGAGGAGGCCGTCGATGGCGATCTTGTGGGCAAGCAGGTGAACATCGTCCCAGACAACACCCTCCTTGAGGACTGAAATACACTCCTTTTGCATCTTGAGGACCGTCTCGTAGATGTGACGAGACTCCTTGGTGAACTTGCCCGAGAGAGGGAATGTTCGTGTCTAAACGGTCAGCCCAATCCGACCCAGGATCTTATGTACTCACAATATCAGCAGCGTAGTTGTTCCACTCGCCGCCAGCATCCAGCAACAGGTTGAGCTTGCCTTCCAGAGGCGCATTGTTTGGGACGTAGTGCAGCGTAGCAGCAGCTCTTCCAGCAGCAGCAATAGGGTCATACGACATCTTCTTAATACCATAAGAATAGCATCTCTCCTTGAACGCCGCCTCAAACTCCTGCTCATTCTTGGCAGTCTTGGCCCTCGCAAACGCAGCGCGATGTCCAATGCCAGAGATATAGTTCGCCTTTCGAATCATAGCGATCTCGAACTCGTCCTTGACCACTCGCGAGGTCTCGATAGCGGTCTTCAACACATTGAAGTTCTTGTTGTCGAAGCCGATGAAGGAAACGTGGTCGGAGACTTGGTTCGCGATGGCAAAGGCTGAGGACTTGGGATTCTCGGATCCGAGGTGTGCGAGGGTAGCGTTGAGTTCGGTGGTGAGCTTGACTTCGTCGACGTCGTATTGCGCGAGGGCCTCATCGATGCTGACGGGGAGACCGGACCAGATGACATCGTCAGGGTTGATGGGAGGGATGAAGAGTGTGGATTTCGCGGATTGGATGTCGTAGACGAAAGCGCAGTCGGGGAGGTTGCACCCGGTGAGGTAGTAGAAGTATCGGCGCTGACTGGATGATCAAAAGATTAGATGATGCTTTGTAGATAAGGCAGGATACGCACCGGAAGGGCTCGGGCTCGTCGCTATCTTCCATCATTCGAGTGACTTGACTCTCAAGGTATAGAATGCCATTGGCATCTGGTACATCCTTTCGGATGAGGTCCACGACTCGTTTGGCATGGTCTTTGCCTGGGTATTTGCCCTTGAGGACAGCCTCGTAGTCTTCAGCGACCATGGTGATAGTTCTAGCGTGGGGTATTTGCAATACGAAACGCGGTCGCGTGGATGATATCGTATTCAGACGTCGCACTTCCGTGTACAGGCTTCGTCTAGCTGACCTTGAAGTCCTTGTAGAAAGGGTTCGCGTTGTTGCTTGAATAGAACAAGAACAAAGATGGAGGGGAGATTTGAACAACCCCGCTATGGACCTCGGATTCTTGGTCATGACGGAAGTGCAGTTCACAAATTAGGTAGCTCCAGTGGCTGCATTCACTAATCGCCTGCCCGTTACGGGGTCTCCAGTGTGGGGTCACGGCTGACAACGGCTTCTGCAGGTAAAACAAAACTGGATAATGAGCTTATGGAGATTTGAGATGGGAATTTGACGGATGAATTAATTGTCCGTTTGAAATATAACGAAATGTATTAGGTGCAAGGTAGACTATGTACAATATAGATATTGAAAGAATAATACGCGAAAGAAGGTGAAGCGGCATCAAGCCAACTCTGAAAGAAACTCAAGAATAGCATCGTAAGTGACAGGGTGCGAGTACCCAAAGTTCAATCCGTGACCTGCACCTGGCACAACAGTTGTGTTGAATCGCGAGGCCTGTGTAAAGAACTTCCTCGAGATGTCGAGTAACGAGGGCAGCTTCTCGTCTACGCTGATAGTAGAGTAGCAGTTGTCACCGCAAAAAGGAACGTCGCGTGCTGCTACTATTAGCATCTGTTATTCCATTTATACAGGGAGGGGTCTCAACTTACAGCCAGTCACGATCTGGACAGGGCCAGTGTATGTGTTATTCTTTCCCGCTGGTGCTCCCAAAGTAAGAACTTCGCCAGGTGAAACAGGCTGGCCCTTCTCATATGCCACTTCCAGCATCTTGGGGTCGAAATCACCCTCTGCAAAGAAGTTGATCTGAATGCCTACTGTAGACGACACAGCCATGTAGCCAGCGGGATATTTATCGGCGAGAGGTGTGGCAGTAATAGGAACAAAGTTGCTTCCAACTCCGAATAGCGACAGATAAGCAGTAGCTTGCGAAAAGCCCGTCAAGACAATAGCATCAGTGAGTTCAGGGCTCTCATTCGCAAGCGCATATGTAATAACTGAGCCAAACGAGTGTCCCAAGTGAACGACCTTGGAATACTTGCATCCTACTCCAAGAGATCCTTCGCGGGCTTTGGTAGTGAGGGCCTTGAGAGCTGCAATCTCGAGAAAGACTTGAATCTCGTTCAATGGATCACCCTTAGAAGAAGCACCAACTCCAAGACGGTCCCAGGTAAGAGTCGAGTAGCCATGCTCATCGACTGCGCGCGCAACATAGCTGTAGTTGTAGTTGTTGTAAGGAAAGTCCCAGTAACTTCTATCAAAGCCAATGCCGTGCGTCATGATCTGAAGTTCCTCTCCAGGACCGGCATCGGGTTCGCAGTATGTAGCGGCGAGTTCATAGTCACCCGAGACAGTAGTAAACTAACCCCGTAAGCTTGTATCGAACTATCGAGTGAGTGTGTTACTTACACCCTTCTGCACCTGTTCAGGATATGAAGGCGCACCCTGACGTGCGAGATTGATGGCAAGGCTCGTAACGTCAATGCCCGTCAACGGCGCCTCAATGGTGAAAACAGCATTTTGAGAAGTGAGTGACACAGGGACTGTGATGTTTGTGCACTTTCGCGCCGAGGCAGCGGCGATGAGGGTGAAGAGGGCCAAAGACTTGATCATGATGACGACTGTCTAAGAAGGCAACTGTTTTGGTGTGAGACTAGGCACCTTAAGTAAAGATAGAGAGATAATCTAAAGCCTCGGAAGTGATGATCTTTATATGAAGAGGATATGCATGTCTTAATTACAAATTTCTCCTTCATCCGCTGACCGGTCCTGCAGAGCTTAGCTGCATATACTAATTTGTGTTTCTTCTTGCATATACATTTACATTACATCCTTGTAGATATCATCTTCGATCTTACTCCACATGCGAGAAGAGGTCCGACCATGATCGGTGAATGCAACCTAATGCCTCCTGAACAAACTTCCACTTACATTGAGAGTTTAGGTTCGGCACAGAGGAATAGCAGAATGTTTATTATGCTACAGTACGGAGCAGCTCGGCACTCACTCGATGCACTAGCGGAGAATTTTAATTCTATACCCACGGACGCTATGTAACGGGTCGTCTATTGAGATCTTCACTCGGTAGAAACGAACTATCCGCTGTATCCATCTTGGCAAAAGCACATGTGTTCAACCACGGCCAATCGGTCCAAGTTCGTAATACTCGGTGTAAGTGAGTAATCCATCCCCCCCTTGCAGAGCCTCTTGACGTGATAGATGCAGTGTCATGTCATCGGGGACCATTTGTTGATGGTAAACCTTGCAACAAACTCAATTGACCCTCAGACTTCTTTTCAACTTATGTCCGCTTGCAGAAATGACGAATAGCTTACCAAGACTAGCAGATCTTGGTGGCCAATGTAGCGGAGAGGTGAAGTCATGCCGAACGGCTCCATCCCTTGCATTGTGATAGTCAGAAGTCTCAACTGAGACAGACACACCGACCGGTACGGGGGCTTTTTGTTCTAGCGGCGAATAGAAGAGCATGATAAAACGGGTTCAGGCGTCTTTTTTTTAATTGCTCTATGACGGGGCAGGGTCTGAGTCGAGAACATGTATGTCTTGAGTATTGTCTCGTACAATAGCCCAAACGGAATATGACAAAAAGACGACAAGTGACCAATAGCAATAGGGCGGGCCAGCTGCATTAGCGCATAAGCAGATTGACAAATAACAAGCATGGATCTATTTGAAATACATCTTACATCTCACAGCTCATCCTTCTCATCCAACTCATGCTGCAATTGCATCGCCATCCCAACAGCTGCAAAACCGCCCATATGCATCGCCTGCAAAACACTCCTCATGACCGTCGCAGCATCGCCAAATGCAAAACAGCCTTTCACACTAGTCTCGTTCATCGGCACACTAACCTTAATCTCACCCGTTACCGTCTTCTCCAGTCCCATCTGTTCCGCAAACGGTGCTGCTTGTGCAACATTAGGATGACTACGAAGCCTTCGGTCTTGGAGGAGCCGTCGTCAAAGGTGATTTTAACAGCAGGATCACTCTTAATGAGAGCGAAGGATGTGATTTTTCGGGTGTCGTAGTGCACTTTACTGCTGTGCACTTTTGTCTTTATGGTTGAAGGGAGAGAGGTATCGCCGTTGGTGTAGATTATTACGGACTGGGAGAGGCGCTTGGCCATTGGAGTTACGTGAGCAAGCATGTCGGCGCTGGAGACCATGCCGCCTGCAAAGACGCCTACACTCTCTGCTCCTCGCTCCTCAAAGCCATGGCAGTAAAGGCAGTGAAAACTTCAAAATTAGCAAGGTACGCTTCACCCTGAAAGAGTGTACTTACATTCCCTTTCCCCAGCACTCAGCATAACCCTTGGGCTGCTCCTCCACAAGATCCCTCACCCCAGTGCCTAAGCCGAGTTTCTTTCCCTGATAGACATTGCCATCTTGATCAACTGCTTCAAACACACCAGTGTCTGTTTTACGCACGGTTGTGATGGTTGTGGACTTGAACTCAATGCTTTCGTACCGCTTCTCAAGATCTTCACGAGCTTTGTTCCGGAAAACAGAGGGCTCAACGTGATCGAAGCCGAGGACGTTATGCATGTGTTTTGTAGGTGCGTTGCGATACACGCCTGAGTCGAGGATGAGCGCTGTGTAGACTTGGCGAGCCAGGGCGGATGCCATAGCAAGACCACCTGGGCCGCCGCCGATGATGAGGACATCGTAGAGCTTGGAAGACATTGTGGTTATATGAGAAGTGAGAGAGGTTCAGAAGTAAGTTGTGTTTGCTATAGGATACGATATGGTTGCTCTTTGGCTTATATACAACCGGCGGAGAGATCTTGAATATCTCCGGTCGGAGACTTTGATGATGGGGCGGAACCATCTAGAGGTTGGATGAGAAAGGTGCCGCTGACTTGATGCACGAAATCTCCATCTGTACTAAGGCTATTGTCATTAAAGATCATTCTTCGTGGCTCAACGTCATCGGTTGTGTCGCCAATGGATGACACCCAAGAGTGTGAGGGCGAAGAGTTAGTGTCAACGTCAGCTCAGGCATGCGTAGGTACGACAAGATACTTGCCATCAATCTCTTCGAAGCATTCTATTTTTAAGGACTTATTGATGGTAAATTCAACTGGATGAGGGACTTTTGGGGGGCCATTGTTATTGATGTCGGTGATGTTGGTAATGGACTTGTACGTATGAGCCGACTAGCCGTGTATACGGATGAGCGGCATGCACTGAACGAACAACTACAATAAAAATAGTCGCAATCGCAATCATAACCACATTTTTTGTCTACAGTGGTTCTACTATACTACAAGATAGGCTTGATGTCATGCTCAAGAACGAAGAAGGAATACAGGTAGCAGAGATCGCACACAGCGAACAACTTCTCAGTCACAATCATGGTAGGCTGCCATATCATCTCACGACATCGCATCATCGATCATCACAGAAAACGCATGTATCGATCAAAAGTTTGAGGGTATAGTACAAGTCCAGATCAAGTCTGAACCATCAATTGCGCTATATAAATAACAATATCCAAGTCCCGTAGGACCAATCCAAAACAAAAACACTCGCTTCGACTATGCAAGCAGGTCGCTACCCGTAAGTAACTCCATCGCGATGCTCAAGCATTTCTGCGAGCACCAGCGCCTCACCCCAGTCCAGAGACATCCCAAGCAGCGCTAAGTATAATGAGGACCAGTCCGACGATGAGGCTCTCCCATCGCTATACATTGCTCAGAACCACAAATCTGCAGTTTGCGTATTCCGAGTTCGGACCTGCTACGAGTCGTCACCTAGCACCACCCACGTCTCCGAACCAGGCGTAGCTGCACTATCTAGAAATTCCCGCTGAGAGGGTAAATCATCGAGTTCACTGTCTGAAACACAGTCATAATCTGAGATCAAGTCGGGAGGTTGAGAGGTATCCACGTCGAAGGAGGGGTTTGAACCGTCGAGTTCGTATATCACGCGCAGGGGAGCGAATGTGCGTGATGGCGTGGCAGAGGGGGCTGTGTCGTCGGAGGAGAGGATCTGGGCGATGGCTTGGGAGCCGCCGAGGTCTGTGAAGGAGAGATCAAGATGCAGCGGCTGGTTGAAGCTGAAGCTCTGAGCGCGCTTCTTGCGGGACTGCTTGGCTGGGCGGATGGAGTAGGTAGGCTCCTCGTGCTTGATACTGTCAAGGCTGAAGCCCTCGCCCCTAACCTGCTCGTCGTCGTACAGCAGGCCCATGCGATACAGCTCAGCGATTTCATCATCCTCCGTCATGGGCATCTTTCGTCCAAGGTACACATTCCCCCTCGCAGTCGAAGCATCACGGAATGCCTCCTCCCTCTCAAGCGTAGGCCTCCTCACGAGTCGAAAGCGGTCGACAGGCAGAGAGATCCTGCTGTTAGCAAGATCTCTCCCCTCGACCTCATCGGAAGAACCACCAAGACTGGAGTGGTCATGTTTCCGGGCGATGCGGTTCCGATGGACGTGTGTCCATCGTGGATTCGCGCGCTGCAAATTCCCCGTCGAGATCTCGTAATGTAGAATCTTTTCGAGCTGGGGACGGCGCGCGCCTCCGTTTGTGTTTGTGCTATCCTGTTGTCCACAGCGCAGACAGTGCGTCTCTCCGAAACTTGAAGTCGTGCAGGGAAACCCGGTCTCGCGGCACAGGTTGGCGCCTTTGTGTTGGGACTGGCGCTTTGCTGTGGCGCGGACGAAGTGGTTTCGACTTGTGTGAGCGCGTGTCTTTATTGTGCTGGGAGGATTGATAGGAAAGTGCTTTGCAGCTGGAAGATCCCCAGTGCTGTTGAGTAGGACGTCCATGATGGATGTTCTGGGGGGCGTATTATAAGTAGGTTAGATGAACAAGGGTTTGTACAAGTGAAGGATACTATGTTGTGAGTAAAGATGTTATGTTGTCAAGAAAGGCGCAAAGTTGCGTGCTTGAACGCTAAAGGGCGCGAGATTAGGGAATATGAAAGAGGTATCTGGAAGAGTCGAAGGCTGGAGGGTGTATTAATACGATATCATCTCATCCGGGGCGATATCGTCGTGATTGGCCGCCGGAGGAGTCATATGGACTGCGGATGGCGTACTACCAACCTAGACTAGGCTCTTACACTGTATTACATTACGACTACGGGCCTTTGTCTCATCTTTGTTACTATGAGCAACAACAAGTACAGTGCTGCCTCGGCCTAGTCCTAGTCCTAGTTGTGTGACGTGACTCATATTGCATTGCTTGCTTGATCCGGGCACGTCTTACAAGGCCAGGCCAAGATAACCGAGGTGGCGCAGCGAATAAGACAAGGCCTTGGGGGGTTTTCCATTGTTGGGGAAGCCTTATCGACGAGGCACAGCGCGTGGTGAGGCGCATGATGGGTTTGATTGACAGGCAACGTCCGTGTGATGCGGTCCCGATTGGCTGGTGGATGTAGGACTCATGACGATAAGCAGAACGAAGAGGGTGTCGTCATCTTGGAGGTATAGAGTCGCTGTGGTTATAGTGCATTGATACCTAGAGCTGCCTAGAAGGAAGTGTATTCTACCAAGGTTCTTTTCTTGAATGAGTTGTGCCCGATGACCAAAACTGCATGGATCAAGACAGGGAATCACAGTCTGATGTTACTGGGCTAACTGGGTAGGGGCTCAATGCGGGTGACGACGAAAGTGTTTGATCGCCGTGGAGCTGTTTTCAGTCTTGTTGCTGCCGTAAAAACTGGGTAACCACCGATAACGATGAGATAGGATCACGGTGCAAGATAAGACGGTTTCTGTTGGAGGAGCTTGTTTATGGGGTGATAAGACATCCTCCCAATGAGGATATCCCGATAACACCCGGATGTTACGGCGGCTGGATGGACGAGCCGGAGGCTGTACTGGCACAACGTTCAATTACACTGTAACTCACTGTATGTCGACATTGCTCTCAAATCTTGTGATTGACTGCATTTCAGCTCTAGTCCAATATTGCATTTTCTCTAACCGCTATTACCCTTGATCAAGGCACACAAGGTGAATGTGCAACGCCCAAAGCAGACACTCACATAACCGTAGGGTAACACTCACCAACCCAACCCAGAGCAACCATCACTCACTCATCTGACTTAACATCCATTCCCTCAAGATACTTCCTCACATCAACCATCTCGATGCCCCTCTCCTCATTAACACTCCCACTCTTATCCCACGCAACCCCACGGCCCTGCGCAAACGTATCCCTATACTTGACCATCGTACTCGGCTCCCTCTCCATCTGCCTCTTCAACTCCTCCAGATCCCACACCTCCCGCTTGAACTTTGTAGCAAAATGCTCATCTAGTAGATCTGCCAGTTCGCCGTAGGATATAGTATCTCCCGCTGTGTACACAACCTGGTGCGATATACCCCGTGGATCGAGGACTATATCTGCTGTGACGCGCCCGATGTCAGTTGGTGTTGTGAGTGTGATTCTGTTGTCCCAGCTTCCGAGCGCTCTGACGATCTTATTCCCGAGATCAACGACCCCAAAGTCTGGGAGGAACAGAAAGCTCATGAACAGCCCAGTCGACACAATCGTCCAATCAACGTCCTTCTGGGCTCTCAATTTCTTCCGAACTTGTAACTGCTCATCGAACAAGTCCTGTGAACTTCCCTCCCCGATAATATCATAGTCCATCCCAAACTGCCATGGAAAGTATCTCTTAACGCCCGCTTTGAGCACAGCGTCTGAAAGCTTGAGCTGCGTTCCAGACGGTAAGCCCATGCCATTACACGAAACAACAACGTCGTATTTCTCAAAGATGGACGCTAGCTCTTCAACGCTTGCGTTGACGACATCAGCTGCTTCAAATCCTGCGTTGAGGGCACGAATGTGCTGTACTAGTTTCTTCTTCTCAGGGGCAGCAGAGTCAAGGGTTGCTTGGCGCAGAAGAACGGAATAGCGTTGACGCTTGGGGTGTGCAGTGAGGGCTTCCAGGATAGAGAGGCCTAGTTCCCCGGCGCCGAGGATGAGGATGTTTTGGGGCGTCATAGGTACTGGTATGGATGGATCGTTGAGACGATTGAGGGCTTGCAAGTTCTCGATGGAGAGTTCGAGGGGCGTTTCGGGCGTCATATTTAGAAGAAGCAGTAGTATTTTAGGCTATAGTTTAATTCTGCGCTGCATGATGATTACGTCGCGAATAGGACGAGAATGAGGCTGGATCTGCATCTTGGCGGAGCCTCAACGCGGGGTGAACGAATAGCCTTGGCGTTGGGGTGTAAGCAATTCCTCTATCTCCATGTTAAACTCCGACAACATGAGGTTATTCCGATTTTCTTATTGTATTTGTAAGAACAATAGGGTCCCATCATCAATAACTGCCAAGATCCTTGTTGGTCCACGATCCACATTGCTCACTCAATATCCGGCAGCTGAATAATCGAATTCCATCGACAAGCCATGTTTTCCGAGCCAGGGGCAAACATGACAAATGCGGAATGTCGACGGAGTTTATTTCATTTTTGAAATGCAAATACATACGAAAAAGGCCTGGTTGGCTTTTTATTAAACTCTGAGCTATACGGTAGTAAATGCAGGCACCGATTTACCCCAACAAGAACGCCCACGCTTCCCAATGCAGCAATCCAAAAAGCAATGATGATTTCTCGACTCTGGGAAAAATATAGTAGTCTAGCTAAGGCTGTTGTATGTAGTGAATGAGGGTCACGAAAAAACAGTGTTTCGATGAAATGGCCTTATGAACTGACTGTGAGTTTGTTGGCGAATCCAACACGCTGACCCTTGAGGTCGAAGACGACGAACTGCGCCTTGAGGAGGATGTCGCCCAGAATGGCGAAGCCAATACCGTCGGAGCTCTGAATGCCACCATAGCAGACGGTGGTGGTGAGACGGCCGTAGTTGATGTAGTTTCCGGGGACTTTGCCCCGGTAGCTGCCGAAGCCAAAGTAGAAGCTGGGGAGCTTCGCTGAGCAGGGGAACACCCAGACACCGTAGTCTTGGTCGACGTAAGCGCCCTTGACCTTTTTGTAGTAGAAGTTGACAAGGTAGCTGGGCAGAAGAAGGAGTGTGGTGCCGGTATCGACGATGGCCGAGTAGTTGTATTTGTGCCATGGTGCGCCCTGAGCAACACGGAAACCCTCAATGTTGAGCTGCCACCAAGGACTGTCCTTCTTGACCTTGGCGAACTGAATACTTCCGTAGTACTCGCTCTGGTCGATGTAGCCAAAGTTGTAGTTTCCAGCCTTGCCCTTCTGCAGATTGGCCGTAAAGACTGGAACTGCTAGATTGTCCTGCACGTTCTGGAAGTAGGTTTTTTGAGCTGTAGGCCGGACAGTGTTCAGGCTTGACATGGCCAGACCCATGATACCGTGTGAGAACTTGTCTGCAGCGATGCCATCCGAGACTTCAGTAGCAGACTCAACGGCCTGCTTGTTGACATACGTCTTTCCAACCTGGACCTTGTCGGTATAGACAATACCACTGGCACCAGTGCCATCGCCATATTTAATACTCCAAGTCTGACCGTTTAGTCTCTTGGAAGTTGACGACTTGTCTGGCTTGTAGAGAATATGACCAGCTTGGTCAGGTTGATATGTGTCTGTAGAAAACACCCAGCTGCGGCAATTAGCAATGCTCCTTTCTTGACAAAAGACAGGCAACTTACAGATCAGATGAGCCAGTATCAAAGTTTAGGTATGTTTGTTGAGCTGGAGTACCAATCTTGACAGGAACTACATACTGTGAATCGTAGTACTGAGGTGGTGTTGCTGAAGCAGTACCCTTCATTCCTGACAAGTGTTAGTCGTGTTCATTAGTCCGAGTGACAAGACTTACCAAGCTTATTGTTGATGAGCGCAGCCTCATGTTGAGCAATCTTCTTAAGCTTCGGGGGTAAAGGCTTATGGTATTTGTTGTATGCCGCGATGAGGGCAATCTCGGCATGAGGCTTCTTGTAACGCGTGTTGGTGAGTTGGTCCATCTTGACCTTCTCTCCGCCAGCCCTAGGCTTGAGATGAGCCGAGTCGGGGTCATTCTCATGATCGATAGCTCGACCTCGCAATGTCTTGCCAAGTTCCTCCTCTTCTTGTTCCTCAGGATCAATGTCCCGCTTTTGCAGGCCTTTAACTCCTTCAACCTCCGGATCAACAGCGTTGGGTGAAAAAGGATTCTTGACCTCATAGATATCTCCACGTGCCTTTAAAGCGTCGTTGTCGGATACATCCCTGGGTTTTATGTCCCGGTCCTGTAAACCCTTCACACCTTCAACCTCAGGGTCGACAGCATTAGGTGAGAAGGGATTCTTAACCTCGTACACGTCGCCACGTGCCGCGAGGGCTTGGTCTCCCTTGGGGTCTATTGCCCTTTTTTGCAGACCCTTTACTCCTTCAACCTCTGGATCAACGGCGTTGGGTGAGAATGGATTCTTCACCTCGTAGACATCACCACGGATTTCATGAGGAATACCCGTACTACAGCCGGCGAGGAGGAGAAAGGAAACCGTGCTGAATTTCATCGTGAATGATGGGTAGGGGAGAAATAGTTGTGATCGTGAGATGAAGATGTATCAGGAGAACGGGGGGCCGGACCTCATATTTCAAGACAATGGGAGTAGCAACCATGCATTGTAAGAGGCGGGCTGAGTGTTCCGGATCGAGGGCAAAGGCTATTATCCAGGCACTTCGAGATCCATAGCATGGCATTCTGGGCAAGCCTGGAGCTAAGTGAAGCCATGCTGGAGAGCTTAATGTGGAATGTGGCCCGTGAAGCGGATGGTTTTGGGTGGAATGCACCTGGATCGAGTATGGTGTGGCCTGGCATCTGCATTCCGGGGCCTTGGGACTAGACATTTTAGACCCTAGAATGAATGCCACGAGCATGGCAGAGCAGCCATGACCGAGACATTGCCCAACATGTCCGTTCTTGGTTCCTGGTACCTGCGTCTGATTTGTCCGCGTTTGTCGTAAAGGGTCCCCATCTTGACGTTGAAGGCGTGCGCCGCAATGACAATTGTCAGGCCTCAGGGGGCAAGAAAACACTGGACCTTATGATAGGGTGTCAAAATAAACTTGGTAAAGAGTCCCCCAAGTTTAGGCTAGATTTACCTAAGTATTTTCATCATTTAGGCTCAACGTCTTGAGTTTTCTTCCCTCCCCTAGTCAGGGTCTCATGTATGCGTGTGTATCGGCCAAGAGTATCGGCTTGAGACTGACAAAAACGATTGCTTTGACTTTATTTTGGTGCGATGATCGACGGACCTGGTGAACAAGCTGGGGCGGTTATGATGAAAGAACTCTTGATAGATCATTAGATCTACAACAATGTCGTTGTTTCTGTCTTGGTCCATTTGATTTAGTTAAGATGTCCAGTTCTGTTCAGGCATCTTCGTACATCTGTCGTAAATGGCGCCTAGGGTCATAGGATGACAGCAACATCTTGTGGTCCATCTTCTTCCCAGATCATGGACCGACGAGTCTTGGACAATAATCTCTCATCCGGGCCGTATCCCAAGGTGTCGGTTCCGTGGTTTCGTAAATTACCTCATCCTAGTGCCCACTAGAGATGGTCGTGGCTTGAGCTGTCGGAGAGCGGGAATGCACTGACTCGATCTGGTGATGTTAGCGGTGGTGTTGAGGTTTGAAACTTGCGACTCTGGGGGAAATGCTCCGAAGAGAGTAAAGTGGCAGCCATTGGTCAATGCTTCACAAAAGGCTCGGTCCCTTCCGCTTTGAGGCTCTTGACTTTTCAGTAGAGTTGGAGGTCCAATCAAGTCTCTCATACAAGTTTCTTCATTGAATTACTGTAAACAGATGCGTCGTCACGATTTCTAATTTTACACTCAACAGTCATAATCATGTCTGTGCTTTTCTGCTTTGGGTATAATAAAACTGAAGTGGCGATGGTCGTAGTCACTTACTCTCGTAGTCATCGTGCTTCTCTCTTTGCATATTAAATGATGACAAAGGCAGTGGAGGCTCAGTGTGAAGTCATCATCGATGGCTCATCTCATGACTCCTCCACTGAAAATTACCCCTCCATGACTCACCAAAATACAGTGGCATCTCCACTAACAGTCCCCCAGAAGAAGAAAAATCAGGCAGAAGGGAAATTGAGACGATCCAGATCAGCAATATGAGTAACAATGATTGATGCGCCTTGGGAAATATTCAGAAAAATCAGGCAAAGTTTCTATATAAATAATTCAATTTCAATTCCCAAATCTGCCAAGAATTATCTCAGAACGTTAAAGTGAACCCTGGTAGACACATGCACTGATAAGATAACGTTTTTTTGAACCCCGCGGTAACAAGGTTGCACAAAAATTCCACAACGCCTTCATCGAATTTGTTTTCGCCAACATAACCGACATATTTTGCAATCTCGCTAAATACCATTGCAAATTATCCATCATGGATCCCGCGGCAGGACCAGCTGCTCCTCACGAGCCTCCCTATCAATACACAGCAAACCAGGGCTACCAACAGACAGAAGAAATACCCCGCGAACTCCAGACCCAAAAAGACGACGGTGCTCTTCTCGAGCAAGAAGACGACAATGACTTTGACGATATTTTCGAGGAAGATTTCGATGATAATGAGTGGTCCGCTGATGCGGGCGACTTGACCAAGTCTTATAACCGTCAGCGCAATGCCGACGGCGCCGCTGCTCCTCGCTCGAACCAGCAGAAACCTACTGCGAATACCTTTGCCAGCGTCGACGATCAAGTATCCGCCCTCTCTAAACACGCCGCTAAGCTTCGTCTTGACACTGTCAAACAAGATGTCGAGAAGGACAAGGACAAGGCCGACCGCGCCACCAGCGAACAAGTCCTCGACCAGCGCACCCGCATGATTCTACTCCAGATGATCAACCGTGGCTTCGTTAGCGAAGTCCACGGTGCTATCAGTACCGGTAAAGAAGCCAACGTCTACGGTGCCGTCCTCCACGATGATCAAACCGGCGAGGCTACCCAGAGGGCTATCAAGGTCTACAAGACAGCCATTCTCAGCTTCAAGGACAGAGAGCGTTACATCACCGGTGAGCACCGTTTCAAGGGTGGCTTTGACAAGGGAAACAACAGAAAGATGGTTAAGCTTTGGGCGGAGAAGGAATTCCGCAACTTGCGAAGGATCTACACAGCTGGTATTCCCTGCCCAGAGCCCATCAGCCTCAAGCTTCACGTTCTCGTCATGGGCTTCCTCGGCGACCGCAAGGGCTGGGCGTATCCTCGCCTCCGTGACGCTACTCTGACGGGCGACGATGTCGATCAGCAGTGGTATAAGCTTTATGTCCAGCTGCTTGGCATCATGCGCCGAATTTATCAGGTCTGCCGTCTTGTGCACGCCGATCTGAGCGAGTACAACATTCTCTACCACAAGGAGAAGCTCTACATCATCGATGTGTCGCAGAGTGTGGAGCCTGATCATCCTCGCTCTCTTGAGTTCCTGCGTATGGATATCAAGAACGTGGGTGACTTCTTTAGGCGAAAGGGCGTTGATACGCTTGCTGACCGCGCTATCTTCAACTTCATCACTACCCCTGAGGGTCCTGTAGAGGAGCCAGAAATGGCCAAGGCGATCGAGACTCTGTACGAGACTCGCGCTGATACAAGTGAAGACCAGGCTGCTCAGATCGAGGTTGACAACGAGGTGTTCAGAAACCAGTACATTCCTCAGACATTAGAACAAGTCTACGATATTGAGAAGGATGCTCAGAAGGTGACACAAGGCGAAGGTAACGACCTTGTCTACAGTAATCTACTGGCAGACCAGGTCATCGCTCCCAAAAAGGATGGTGAAGATGGCGAGGAGGAACAAGGTTCTACATCCGACTCTGACGATGAAGGCGCATCTCTCTCGGGCGACTCAAACGACGAGGCCAACTTCGAAAAGGGTCCCCCCCGCGGCCGTCGCTTCGAGGACAAGGATGAGAAGAAGGTTTGTATCTCAACACCCATTCTGCTCGAGGAACTTCACTGACCAATAACTCTCCAGGCCCATAAACAAGCCGTCAAGGAAGCCAAGCGCGAGAAGCGCAAAGAGAAGATGCCCAAGCACCTAAAGAAGAAGATCGTCGCCACATCGTCCCGTCGCAAGAAATAGACCTGAACAGCTCACTCTTGGCGATTCCTTATTCGCTTTCTTCTCCCATTCCGGGCAAGGGACCGTTGCGTCGAGACGCAGGGTCAGGCCCCATTGCCCAAAGGAGGAATAACACGAAAAGCTTATATCAGATCCCCTTCCCCCCAGGCACTGCAATCGGATGATGAAGACATTGATTCGTCGCCCGGAGATGTCACCGCCGAGACGGTTTAGCATTCCCCCTTGGGGTCTGTGTAACCTCCGGTTCCTTTGGCTCCCGCGGCGATCTGAACGTTCCCTCCTTTCCGTGGGTCCGTTTTGAACGATCAAAGAGAGCTCTGACGATTTGTATTCTTTTTTGCCTCCTCCTTCCCGTGACGGAACGGAAAAGGGTTCCCAGCTCCGGATGAGGCTTGGCTGACCTCGGCTTTTGGGGGGTCTAAAAATAAAAGAGCACACCGGAAAAAAGAGTAATGACTTGAATATTATGTATGAAATGCCCTGGATTTATCGCTCAGCTGTGCTTTTTACAACTCAAATAAAAAAGTCAAACCGTTGACCCTCCCCCTTTTGACGCCATTACATGATAACGTACAATCTCAATCTGATCAAAAATATCTCAATTTTCTCCCGCCTGATGGGCTTATCTCCCGGTAAACAATACCGTGATAGGACTGGTTATGTTCAGAAGTAAAACTGCTGCTGGGGCTGGCCTGGAGGTGGCTGGGCTAGGAAGTCAAAGTTCAACGAGTCCATTCCCGTGTTCCACGGGTCCGGCGATTCTGTGGCGAGTTAGTTTCTCGGGGGTTGTTCAAAAGAGAAGTATGACAGATAGGAAGTGACATACCGCCCCAGATAGATTCGTAGAGGTCCATGGGAGCCATGTATTGCGTAGGATCGACATTCATGGCGTTCATGCTGTCGAGATTCAGGCTTCCGTTTGGCATCTGCTGACCGTATGCAAGACTAGACACACCTTTAGAAACGGACACTTCTGATGGAGGGGAAAAGAATACTAACCCTGGAAAGTCTTGGATCGAAGCTCCTCCGTTTTGCATCTCAGCCATGGCAAGCGCTGCGTCCTCCCTTGGGTCCGCGCTCTGGGAAACGTTGCGAAACATTGAATTGCCATTTCCGGGAAGTTGGCCTGGGTTTCCAAAGGGGTTAAGGGGCGTCCGGCTCCCGCTGCCGGCGGCAGAGGCGTCGCCCTCCTTCTTGAGATGTGACGGGACAATAGAGCCATGGTCGTAAATGTTCTTGAGGGCCGTGAGGGCGCGGTACAGTGGGCCGGAGAGCTCGATGTCCTTGTCGGTGGTCATGACATGCGGCTCGGGGGAGCTAACGTCTTTAGCAGCAGTGGCAGAGAGGGCAGCGATCAGATCCCCTTGTAACTGCCGAACCTCTGGATCGGTCTTTGTCTCACATAGTATGCCGAGGAGCAGAGCTGATGATAGGCCGTGGTACGTGAAGGCCCAGCTTCGGGTTGGGATGGAGGAGAGCTGGTGCATGGCGAGGAACATCCTGACGGTTTCGGTTAGGTTGTCTTTGCAGCGATCTGCTAGCGTCTTCCGCTGCTCAGGTTCGAATTCGCTGTCTTTTCGGAGTGCTGGACGACATGCGACGGAGATGACAAATGATGTGTGAAGGCGGATTGCATAGTGTTGCAGGCGGTCCAGGGCAGTCTTGCAAATTTCTTTGTTTCGTAATTGTGGTGCGGTGCGGCTTCGAAGGGTCTCTACGGCTTCGCAGTCGTCGATGATTTGAGAGTATGAAGCACTCATCATGTCGTCGGGGTTGAGACGACGAGAAATGATTTCCATGAGATGGTACATTGTTTCGAGGTATGAGTAGTTGCCGTTTGGTGTTGGCGCCATGACGGGGATCGGGCAGCAGGGGAAGTTGGTCATTGGAGATCTAACAGCGTTAAAGGTGAGCCATCAACTTGCGATACTCAGTACTCACCTGTCAAAGGAAAGCGACGTCAAGGTATCGTGCCACACAACGCTCCACCATAATCTTCTTCGTACCATTTCTTTCGATTGGGTGTTTGGCGGTGTACAGTCGCGGCTCTCGTTACGTGGTGTTCTGTGTAGACCGAGCGACTGGGCAAGACGACAGGTCAATCCCATCAGCGCCCATGATGCCTCAGCCTTCATATCATTCAAAAGAACGAAACACGTTAGAAGAAGAGCTTGGATGGAGTCAAAGGAAGGTCTGCGATGTGTCAGTCCAAGTCTGTCAAAGCTGACAAGTTGCATTACCGAAGAAGAAAGTTGCCCAGTCGGAGGAAATGAAATGATATCTGAATGAAGCGCTGAGAGTCTCGGGTGCGGATATGGTACGGCGACTCGTGATACTGTGATCCGACAGCCAAAACGGCGAAGAGTATTGCAAGCCATGATGCTGTGACGGGTTTGGTGGACTTGCTACCGCTTGTCGCATTTCGCGAACGATCTTCTAGGTAAGTCATGAGCTTGGCCTCGAGGTCATCAATGTCCATAACGAATCCCCAAAAAGGCTGAGGTATTTCCTTGTATGTGCGGAACAGCCTGAATGGCTCGTCAGCTTACGGTCTCGCCACAGCAATTGAGCAGGCGAACACTCACTTCATAACCTCGCGGTCGGAAGGCAATTCAGTTGATATATCCTGTGTCAATTTCTGAAGATGATGCGACGACATCAGCGGGAAGGGCGCCGATGTGTCCAAGCCGAGAATGGACCTCATGTCTTGTCGGATGTCAAGACCGTCACCTTTGTGAACGGGTGAAGACTGCTCCCGCAGTAGAGCAGGAATACTGTTCTGCCCAACGTAACGGTCTGCTGCAACTTCGGGTTCATCGATGCTTGCTATGTTGTTTATTAGTCGTATGAACAGTGGCATGACCCGGATGTTCGGACACTCACCAAGGGTGCGCGGCCAACTGTCCTGTCGCTCAACCTTGCGCACTCCCTCGTCGCGAGGAACCTCTGAGAATGAGAGTGTCCTTTTGCGACTGGCGATGCCTTGACTTGCTTCTGAAGGTGCACCAGAGCCCGATGGCTTTGAGGTTGATGAGCGGTTGGGCTTATAGGAACATAGTCTCGGATGCTCTCTCTTGACGCAGTTTTCACAAGGTTGTTTATTGTCGCACTTGACTTTTCTCTGACGACAGGGCCAACAGGCAGTACCTAACGTGATGATGAGCCATGGAATTCCCCAATTGAGGTTATTCACAACATGTCTTACCGTAGCGAACCTTGCGATGGGAATGTATGATTCGATTGGCCTCCTCTGGGGTCAGGTCATCAATGGCTACCCGCTCATCTGGACTAGGGTTCTCAGCCATGGTGAATCGGGGATATGGGCTCAGAGACGAGCCGTGGAGCCAAACAAAGGTAGCGATAGCTATTGCGATGTGATGTTATGATTGCAGATGAGGGTTTACGAATGCCGAACTCCGAGAGTCTCCCATGCGATAGCGATAAGAGAGCGGGCGAGGGAGGGGAAGGTTGCGGTGCTGACGTGCGGGGCCGGTTCGGCTTTCGAATTGGCTTTAGTTTAGGATCGGGCTGGTATTAATAAGGTAATAAAGAAGGGAAGAATGTACTTGGCGGCTGATCTTTTGACCTTTCGATTCTCTGTCTATTGTCTCTTGTCTCTATGGTTGGCTGTTGAGTGAGGTGGGCACGAGACCCGGTATGGGATCCGACATCCCGAAGCCACCGGTCGGATAAACTGAGGCCGTATTCCGCAGACAAGCCACAAACCAGTCGTCGCATGATGTCGTCTCTAGGGTAAAGAGACAAGAGACAACACGATTGAATCGTCAGTTGTCTATAATGTTCAGCTTCATTTTCATCATTATCAACAGTCCCTATTAGCCCTCAATCAATGTAGCCTCAGTTTACCATGAATCGCTCTTTCTCTCGCCTTTTTTTTGTCGTTTTGTCTTTCTGTTTCTCTTGCGTGGGGGCCTTCCATTCACTGCCTGTCTCAAGTCCCTTAACTTCTCTCCAACATCTGCGCTCGACCATGCTTCCCTGTCCAATCACCATATTTTTGTGATAACCAATTTGTTCTTGCATGATCCGGTATTGGACTCGACTTGGTTCACGAGGCTGTGTATTGATTTGCTGAATAGAGCTGTTTTGCTGCAACGAACAGCCGCCGTCTTTCAGGACCACAAGCTGTTGTAGCCGTTGAACGTTTTCGATAACGAGCCCAAGAACTCAAACGCTTATGAAGTATCGCGTTTGCCAAGGGGCACTTCAATCACAATTGTACGGCGGCTCTGGCTAGGCTGGCTGAGCTCATGCAGCGCAGCGCAAGCTGAGCGCATCTCCCGCCCTCAATTGTCGGGCGCTAATTTTACTGACTCTCTCTAGGCTCTGCTCTCATGCTCACATCACAGATCCCTCATTCACTCATTTGACTGTTTCAACCGTTTTGACTCTCATCCTTGGCTTCTGGCGCAGGTCGTCATGGCTAGTCAGCTCTCACTCAAGAAAGCAGAGCAAGCCAAAGAAGAACTCGACCGCACAGTTCGCTCCCTCAGCACTGATTTTCAACTTCAGCTGCATATCCCAGACCTAACGCTGTCGCCCAGTAAGCGCCGGCAACAGCATCGCAATGGAGATCAAGAGCGAAGCGAACACATCTACTTATGCGCATACCGTCTCAAGTTCCAGGACCCCAACCGTCTCGCGATATGTCTGACTCGCTTCCGTGAGCAGGCCGACGAGCATCTCAAGAATTGGATCCGGAAGCCCCGCGCGGACCCTGATACGACCCCGAGCAAATCATTTGGCCCACACCGTTCTCACACGCGCTTGACCACTGAGGAGCGGGCCGAGCTACAAGACTTTCTGCTACAGCTGCTCAAAGACGACAATATCGCGAATCGCCAGCGTTCCAAGCATTCGAAACGCAAGTCTGATGAATTCCCAGATCCTAGCTCCAAGAGATCTAGAAACTCTTTCGAGGGTTCTCCTGCGTGCGAAAGCATTGACAGTATCCCAGTTCGCTCTAGAGCTGTGGCCTCCAGTAGCCGTCTATCAACGGGACGGCCCGCTAGAGGCGCAGGTACACCGTCCTTCACTAATGGCGTAGTCAATTCCGCCACCAATTCATTTGCCAGCACTCAGCCATCGTCGTTCGGTATAAGGTCATTCAATTCCAGTAAAGATTCACTGGCTCCAACTGTTTTCACAAATGACTACGCGTCGAGTACTCAAGCAACTACTGTGACCAACACCTCTTTCAAAAGATCCCAGCATCCGTTTCAGGCTACTCAACCGTCCTTCCCTAGCAATGTGACGTCTTCAAAAGACATTCAGATTCCCTTTTCTCAAAGCATTCGACAATTTGCGTACCAGCCACCGAGCGAGGAAAATCGCAATGACATTGATCCCCCGAAACCGCCTTCGTTTCGGAGGTATGGGGATCGAACGCCCCCAGAGCCTGTCATCGATCTGACAGATGATGATGAGCCCGAGGAAGAGCCAAGGCTTCCAGTTCTGTCGATACCTCAGCCGATCAGAAGTCAGGTTGACTTGAAAAGAGCAGGCATGATTCGATCTAGCAGTCCTGCGACAGCCTACTCTAGCCTGCCAGAAATGAATGAGTTCGATACAATGCTGTTCGATGCTCCTATCTCTGATCCAGAAGTGCCTGAGTGTCCGCTGACAGATCGTCTTCGGAACATTTGGCCAAAGTTCCCCATTCCGGGGTTGAATCAGGCGCCTCTGATTATCCTGTGGGAGCTTACCCGTGCCGCGCTTCATTGTCGTGTGGATCTGTCTACCTGGGATCTCGAATATCAGCCCAATGATAGTTGGCATGATCGGACCAAGTTCCGAGGACAGCTCTTTAGACATCGACTCTTTGTGGGACATGGATTGCCTCCAGCTTGCGATCGTGCTGTCTGGGATGCAGCGTTTGGATCATTCGCCTCACACGACAAAGCCGTTGTTCTTGCTGCAGAATTTGTCTGTAATACAGAAGATACCGGGCAACTATACCGACTTAAACTTCAGCCTCCACGTCTTGAACTCGGGCATCGACTGGCTCGCCGCTTTGGTGCAGATCGCTTCTTGGAAGTCATCATGCCGTCGCCCACTTCTAGAGATGCTTCCGATGTGATCAAGCAAGACCCCCAAGGTGCAAATAAGATCATCAAATGGTTGACAGAAAGCTTCCATTACTTTGTCGGTCGATCATGGGCAGCTTTCTACACTCGTGAGGCCAAGAAGTCCATCAAGGATCCACGCCCTCCTCATAAGTCACTGACGATCATGCAAGAGCGCGTGTATTTCTTCGCAACTGACGGTATCAACTTTCGTGTTCCCATGAGCCAGTTTCCTCCTTTGGAAGAAGCGACCTCTCCGGGACACCGTACAAAGATGAGGCGCTGTGATCTCTTGAACTGGGCCATCAACATTGAGCAGAACTCGTCGCAACCGGTGCCCAAGCTCTTCTCACGACTTGCTCTCAGTGAGTTGTTTGACTGACCGTTTTGCATACTCTTAGCTAATATCCCAGTCCAGGCCTCAGTAAAACTGTTCCCACCATCGTCATTGAACCTCACCAATTTCGACATCGCGACACTATGTTAGGCTTCCACAAGTACATGACCAAGAAAGAGAAGAAAGAGCAAAAGGATATGGGCGATGGTATCGGTCGAATGTCTCGAAACCTTGCGCGCAGGATAGCAACGCACATGGGACTCTTGGAAACGCCATGTGCGTTCCAGGCTCGTATTGGCAGCGCGAAAGGGATGTGGATTGTCGACGTCGAAGACGATGGATTGGACAACGACGATTGGATCGAGACTTACCCCTCGCAGCGAAAATGGAACTGTGACTTTGAAGACGTTCACCACCGGACATTCGAGGTACGCGAGTGGTCCAGAGAGCTAAGGTCTGCTGCTCTCAATACACAATTCATCCCGGTTCTTGAGGCACAGGCACCTGTACCCCAGGAAATGCGCAACGTTATTGCTCGTCATCTCGCGAATGGCCTTCAAGAGGAGATCGGGGGTCAGCTCGCTGCCATGACCCATCCGACCAATCTTCGTGGTTTTACACATCGCGGCTTTGACCGAGCGACATTGGGAAACGTCCCATTCCTAGGCGCCCTACCAGAGCGAGAAGAAGACATTATCTCATACATGCTCGACGCTGGCTTCGACGCGACCAAGTGTCGGTTTCTGCGAGATATGGTATGGAAAACCCAGAAAAGACAGGCTGACCAGCTCAAAGAGAAAATGAACATCAAGATTCCTCGCTCGACTTACGCATTCATGACGGTGGACTTTACCGGTACTTTGGAAGAAGGCGAGGTACAGCTTGCTTTCTCCTCGAAATTCCAAGCAGACGGCGAATCAGACACACTGCTCGATGGGATCGACATCCTCGTAGCTCGAGCCCCTGCTCACTTTGTCAGCGACATTCAGAAAGTCAAAGCTGTATTCCGACCGAACCTGAAAAGACTCAAAGATGTCATTGTCTTCTCGTCGAAGGGCAAGTCTCCGCTGGCCGATTTGCTTTCTGGTGGCGACTACGACGGCGATTTGGCTTGGATCTGCTGGGACCCTGATATTGTCAATAACTTCAACAACGCGCCAAAACCAGTCGAGCCTGATCTCGTTGGACAAGGATATCTCCGAAAGTGCAACCCAAGTTTCGAGTCTATCTTGGATGCGGCGACCGATGTCGACAGTGCATGCGTAGATTTTCTTTGTACAGCGATATCGTTCAACATGCAACCTGGGTATCTAGGTATCGCAACCAAGTTTAAAGAAAAGCTGTGCTATCTCGAAAGAGGTGTCGACAGTGAGCGAGCTGTGGCTTTGAGCACATTAGTCGCTCTGCTAGTCGATCAAGCCAAACAAGGACTGTTGTTCACTCGTGAGGACTACGATCGACTGAAGCGCGACATGAACATGAAGGGCAAAGACCCAGAATATGAAAATGACAGGAGTTCTAGACGCAACTACGTCAACAGGGACGGTTCTATCCATATTCTTGATGAGCTCAAGTTCGTGGTGGCTGAAGACACAATCGCAGATGTGTTGAAGAGATTCTATGGTGCTCTCTTTGGGAAAGATGTTCCTGTACAAGCGTGGGACAAGGATTTGGCCCGTCTTTGGGACGACTTTGAAAGCCAGAAGAACGAATCGAAGATCATTGGCAGACTCATGACTGCGCTCCACGCGCAGGTTTCCGAAACCATTAAAGAGTGGAAGACGGCAATGTCGGGAGGGAGAATCGATTCCTCGCACAATGAATTTCCCACCAAAGTCAGAGAACTATATCAACAATGGTCCTCATATCAACCGCCCCAAGAGCTCCTGATGTCGAAGCAAGTTAAGCCCCTCCTCGACAAATGGAACGGCGATCCGTCCCTCAGCAAATGGGAGCTCCTTAAAGCATCTACCATGTTCAAACTCAGCTATAATGAAGCATACCTCATGCTCTGGCATCTCTCAGGTAAGCAGCTCGCATGGATGAAAGCTACAATGTCGCGCAGCACATCCGACGCAAGCGCGATCGCAGTGACGGCTGAGATGTGGAGTATTCTCAAACCTGATGGTAAGCGGATCGCTGCGCTAAATGCGAGACGGCAGATTGGGCATGATAATGGGAGTCTGGCGGCGCTGGAAGAGGTCATGGAGTATGATGAGACGGGGACGCAGATCGACGATGCCTAGAGGCGCATTGGATCGGATAGTTCGACGTTCTCGAATGCGGGGTCTTTTAGAAGCTGGAGCTCTTGACGTTGGATGCAGAATTGGGAGAGAGGTTGAGGCTTGACATATTGAGAACGCGAAGGCGTTGGATATGCGATGATGGCTTGGGCATCCTTCAGTTGGTGATCCTATGCAATCAAGGGTTTGTATTTGTGGAATTGAGTGATACCCTGGCGTTGTAGTTAATACACTGCGTTCTATTCAAGAAAAGCAGAAGAGCTGATCAGGTAGTCTTTACAAGGAACGAGCGTGCTGTGCCTTGTCTTGAGTAGCCTGTAATAGTATGTGATGGTGGGCGTCATGTCTGAGATCCAGGAACAAGGCCAAAGCGTTGCAGGCTGCAGGCACTACCGAAGATGGAACCGTAAAGGCATCCTTCGAAACTCCCCGTCCTTTATTCCCATCGCGTCAATGATACGAGAATAACAGGGTTTTCATCAGCTCACGCCAAGCACTGGCATGTTCTCCGTCTCCGTCGCGACGACCGATGATGAATTCAGCATCAGGGCGAGCTGCATTCATTACACAACGCACTCATTTGCGTATCCATATGAAACAAAGAATTGCAAACGACCTAAACAAACACACTCTTTGATCAAGCCGCTCGGACATCTCTTAAGCATAACGGAAATTCCCACCTTAAAATCACAGGCAAGATTAAGATAGGTTGGGCGCTCGGCAGGTCGGCATTTAGACAAGCCACTAGCGGCTCTTGGTCTTCAGCTCTCCAGGCCCTGTAGCTACAGGGAGCTTGCCGCTGATCGTAGACATGATTGGTGCAGCACAGGGATCTAAGCCGTTCTGCGTTACAGCTCTGGCGCCTCAATGAGGTCATTGAGTCTGAGCCAAGCTCGTTGTGTGATGTCTTTGATTCTTGGGCAATCTTGGAGGGACCCGCTTGGACTGGACTGTGTGTGATCATGATCTTTTTTTGGTGTGCCCTCCCTTTTTGACTTTTTGTGTTTACTCTTGACTTCTTCATCATCAGAATCGATTGAATTATCAATCGTGGTTGAATCAATCATCGAGCGCGGTTGATTTTTCGTATCGCGATTCGGTACTTGGTATCCCTGCGCTGATCACGACTCCATCGCGATATCCTCCATTAGATCACGGCGACAATCAATTCGTCCAAGCTCATCGCAAACTCATCAAGACATCTCCATCAGAAGCAGCGACAATGGGCGAAGCCGACAATTACTACAATCCGAACCAACAGCCGCCGTACGGCTACTCCAACGGCGGCGGCTATCAACAACAATACCAACCTCAACCTCCCCCCGCGACACACCAGCAACAATATCAACAGCCTCCTCCCCAGCAGCCCTACCAACAAGCTGCCCCTCAGAATGGCAACGGCTACATGCCCGCCCAAGGCTACGGCGGCAACGAGAAGGCCTCGTTCGAAGAGCAGTTCAAGATTCCCAAGCCAAAGTGGAACGATCTCTGGGCTGGCATCCTCTTCATCCTATTCATGGCCGGCTACGTCGTCGTTTCTGGCATTGCGCTTCAGGGATACGCTGCTAATAAGGGCAACGCTGGATCGGGGATTTACGGCAACAGGAATGACTTTTCGCTGAACACCAGCACCGTTATCTTGTTCATGTTTGTGCTCGCTGTTGCGTTTGTCCTCTCGTATGCGTACGTTTGGATGGCGCGGTTGTTTCCGAAGCAGTTCATCTGGGTCACTGGCATTCTCAATGTCTGCTGGGCGCTTGGAACTGCTATCTTTTACCTCTGGCGCAGGTACTGGTCCGCTGGAATTGTGTTCCTCATATTTGGACTTTTCATGGCCTTCTGTTTCTGGACATGGATTTCGCGAATCCCCTTCTCGGCGCTGATGCTTCGAACTACCATCGACGTTAGCAAGAAGTATGGCCATGTCTACCTCACCAGTCTAATTGGAGGCATCATCGCCACGGCCATGTCTGCTTGGTTCTCGATCACTCTTGTCGCAATCTACATCAAGTACCAGCCTGCGAACGATAACCCCTCTTGCTCTGATGGCGGCTGCGGTAAAGGCAAGGTCATCGGTCTCATCGTCTTCATCACGTTTACCATGTACTGGTTCTCCGAGTGGCTCAAGAACACCATCCACACCACGATTGCCGGCGTCTACGGCTCTTGGTACTTCAACCCCCACAACTTCCCCAAGGACGCCACTCGCGCTTCAGCCAAGAGAGCCTTGACGTACAGCTTCGGTTCAATCGCTTTGGGTAGCTTGTTGGTCGCCATTATCCAGTTCGTCCGTCAGATCTGCACCGCTGCTCGTAACCAGGAGGCTGCGGATGGCAGTATGTTGGGATACGCTCTGTTCTGTTGCATTGGCTGCCTTCTTGGTATTTTGGAGTGGGCTGTTGAGTTCATCAACAGATATGCTTTCTGCCACATTGCGCTTTACGGCAAGGCTTACTTTGCGGCTGCCAAGGATACATGGAAGATGATCAAGGACCGCGGAATTGACGCTCTGATCAATGTAAGTATTATGGCCTTTGTCTTAAAGTGCACCGCTAACCTATCTAGGACTGCCTCATCGGACCCGTCCTTTCGTTCGGCGCCCTCTTCATCGCATACGCTTGCGGTCTCCTGGCCTACCTGTACCTCTACTTCACCGACCCCCCTTACAACAGCGACGGTCAATACACAGCAGTCGTCATGGCGTTCTCATTCCTTATTGGCTTCCAAATCGCCAACATCTTCACCACCCCGATTTCGAGCGGTGTCGAGACAATCTTTGTTGCTGCCGGTTGGGATCCTCAGGTCATGTGGCGCGACCACCCCGAGCTTTACCAGGAGATGTGTAGAGTGTACCCCAAGGTTCAGCAGGTCATTCACGACCGGTAAGCTGGCCACGCTTCTTGAGATCATCATAACTTTGCCTCAAGTAAGCCAAAGCGGCCTAATGCTTTAGCTGAAATGGCGAAGACATTTGATGAATGATAACATGAAAAGCATAAGCTTGGGCCTCAGGACTGGGGAGCCCTCGCGATTGACTGATTGGCTGGCTGATTGTCTTGAATGATACCATAGAAGGATACTGGAGGATTCATTGTGTGTAGTGCACGATGGAAATTGTGTTTTGTTTCATGCCACTGTTTTGCACCAAGGAGAAGAATATTTGATGCTACGGAATAATAAATAATTACTCTTTCTTTACCTTGAATGCTGCCACTGGTTCTTTAAATCGACAGGCGATATTGATTGAGCGGCAGCAATCTGCAAGGGCATAGCTAAGGTGTAAACCGATCATCACGCAGACTTGAGCTACCCGTTGTGAGGGGCTAAAATTGCAGTGAAGGTAAGTGAGATTCAGACAAAGGCTAACCACCAATTATGCTGCGCTCTCTCGCTCGAGCATGGATACAAGGTCCTTTTGAATCTCACATCAAACAACCAACAATAAAATGCCAAGAATAGACCATCAAGCATAGAGCCTATCGGACCTGCGCCCGTAACTCAGTCAGTTCATGCAGGCCCTCGCGGGAAGATCTCCCGGATCTTATTTCCCTATCACGATCCTGGCTAGGTCCAGGCCGAAGCGTTAGTATTACACAACTCGATCGCCAAACAATTTGTCAGGTAAACTGTGGTGAGACGACGGGGGGAGGGAAGCGAGATTGTCGAATGATGGGGATAACGCGGAGGGAAGAGACGGGTATCCAGTGGTGGAATGTTTTGTCATCCGAGTGGATGTTGCCAATGGCCAACTATACTGTGTTTTGGGGGTTAGAATATCTCGAGCCGTTATGTGAACTGGGGATTGAGGGTTGATATCCGATTGAAGCATCACAACCACTCCCATCACATCGGAACGCCTCATGACTCAACTGACAGTCTCGGCCCGTAAACGGTGATGGCATCTTGCGGAGACAGTACATAATGAAAACACCCAAAGCCCAGGTTCTCCTCAATCCCCGTTTGACGCCACGAATGCTTATTTCGTGCATCACGTAACCGTATCAAAATCACTCGGCTAGATCCATTATTTCGTCTCCAGTATCAGTGAGTCTAGCAGGCTTTATCGACGGTCGGTGCTCTCCGATAATGGAGAGTGATTCACATACGGATACTAACAAACAGTCACGTCGGAGATGCGAGGTTGTCGTCGGCAGAAAGAGCCGCATATCCTTGTACGAAATGGCCCGATAGTTTAAAAGCTGACCAGCTGCAAGAGAGCATGGGAGGGTTGCCTTGTCAGACCACGAGCTGCTGCATGTTACCTTAACTTAAGCCACCCGATCCAAAGCTTCGATTTGTTCCATGCAGAATGTCAAGCCACCTGAAATTTTCTCTTTTTTCCTGGCTTCAAGCGCGCTCATTGGCTACTGTGCGTGGTTTTGCAGCGGACAGCCCGTGGCAAGGATTTTTCCATCAGTGGCGCGTGTGAGAAAAATTGTGAACCCCTGGCCCTTGAGAACTTTTCACTGAGAAGCTAGAATGCTTTTAGCGTGGCGGCTCGGGAAACCTAACTCAATCGGTAACGAGCCGGAAACTACAGAATTACAAAACATCTCGCGATATTTCACACTCAACGTGATTAACCCAGTAACACGGAGGGCTCCTGTACTGTTTGTGTATGTAAAATATGATGTGTATTATGTAGTTGTTGTGTATAGTGTGATTCATTCGGAATAGGAAGCTGGGGAAATCGGGTAATTGGAACAAGTGTTGTGCTGTGGTGATCACTGAGATCGCTCATACCGAGAGGCAAATACTCGAGAGAAAATCTCGCTGGATGTAGATGGATTACATCCACTCACACAGACCAATTCTTACAGCACCAAGCAAGACCAAGGTTTCTGGTCTGGTCTGGTCTGGTCCGATATCGAAAATTTTCGTAATGGGCCCATTCATTCCCGATTGATATACCCATCCCCGTTGACATTTCATTTTTTTACATAACAGAGTCATTGCCAGCCCACTTGGTCTCGGTCTCTCTCTACTCATCTCATCTTACCACTCGGGCTCGTCTCTTCTCCCTTCTTTCAAGCGAGTCATCCTGTCTTCTCCTCGTTAACTGTGTGTGTTGCATTATCGACAACTTCATTACAAGACAGTGATACAGCCATCATGCTCATGGATTCTTCCTCAGCGGACGAAAAGTCCCCTCGTGTTAGCAACGAGAAGAAAACCCCCTCCAAGGAAGATGTCGAGACCGGCGAGGCTGGCCTCGACAGGGCCATGAGCTCGCGTCACCTGCAGTTCATCGCCATCGGCGGCACCATTGGAACAGGTCTCTTCCTCGGTGTAGGCCCTGCCCTCGTCAAGGCTGGCCCCGTGTCGCTCCTCGTCGCATTCGCCTTCATGGGCTCCGTCGTCTACTCCGTCATGGTCAGCCTGGGCGAGATGGCTGCCTACATCCCCATCACTGGCTCCTTCACCTCGTACGCCGCTCGCTTCGTCGATCCCACGCTGGGCTTCGCCATGGGCTGGCTGTACTGGTTTAGCTGGTCTATCACTTTTGCGCTGGAGCTCGTCGCCGCGGGAATTATTATCCAGTATTGGGATTCGGATCTTAGCATCGCTATCTGGATTAGTGTTTTCTGGGCCTTGTTTACTGCGTTGAACTTTGTCCCCGTGAGGATCTTTGGAGAGATTGAGATGTGGTTCTCCATGATCAAGGTTGTTACTATCATTGGCTTCATCATCTTCTCCATCTGTGTAAACGCTGGTGTTGGCGAGGAGGGCTACATTGGTTTCAAGTACTGGAAGGATCCCGGCGTCACAAACACCTACATGGACATTGACGGCGCCACCGGCCGCTTCGTCGGTTTCTGGGCTGTCCTCGTCACTGCTGGTTTCTCCTACCAGGGCACTGAGCTGGTCGGTGTCGGCGCCGGTGAGACTGCCAACCCCCGCAAGGCCATTCCCCAGGCTATCCGCTGGACTTTCTGGGGAATCTTCAGCTTGTTCATGGCGACCGTTTTCTTTGTCGGAATCAATGTCCCCTTCAACGACCCCCGACTTGACTCTGGTGCACAGGATGCTTCTGCTTCACCTCTCGTGGTCGTCGCCACTCGCGCTGGTGTCAAGGTTCTTCCTGACATCATCAACGCCGTTCTCCTCTCTGCCATTCTCACAGCTGCCAACTCAAACGTCTACTCTAGTAGCCGTATCATGGTCGCGCTTGCTGAGGATGGTCTTGCGCCCGCTTTCATGAAGCGTACCAACAAGTATGGAACTCCCTACTTTGCCGTGGCTTCATGCTCCGTCATGGGTCTTATCGCCTACATCAACCTTTCGTCCAGCGGAGCCGAGGTGTTCAACTGGCTTCTCAACGTCAGTTCCACCTCGTGCTTCATCACCTGGGTCCTGATCAACGTCTGCCACATCCGCTTCCAGAAGATCATGCGTGTGCAGGGAATTCCCCGCTCTGAGCTTCCCTACCTCGCTCCTCTCCAGCCTTACCTCTCCTACTACGGTGCTTTCTTCGTGGGCTTGATCACCATCACTTGTGGTTTCACCGCCTTCATCGATTGGAGCGTAGCCGATTTCTTCTCCAACTATATCAGCTTGATGCTTTTCGCCGCGTTGTATGTTGGCCACAAGCTCATCTGCCGAACCAAGGTTGTTCCTCTGGCTGAGGTCGATCTGAGCAAGGGACGAGAGGAAATGTAAACGAGTTTCGATTCGGAGTTTTGGGTGTTGGAAAAGTAGCAAAAGTTTTGTGTCCTTTTTTGGCGTATAGCAGTTAATAGTTGTAATGAGAGATATGATACCCTGAATACTCGAGTCTCGTCTGTGAAATCGAATGTATAGCACTGTAGTATCGATGATCTGAAGTCAGGGGAAGGATAATAGGAT
The DNA here is from genome assembly GCF_900044065.1 of Fusarium mangiferae. Classification (NCBI taxonomy): domain Eukaryota; kingdom Fungi; phylum Ascomycota; class Sordariomycetes; order Hypocreales; family Nectriaceae; genus Fusarium; species Fusarium mangiferae. The sequence goes on from NW_024573923.1 coordinate 111,132, forward strand.
AAAACGGACATCAAAGGTCAGGGGGGGCATCGATGGCTTTATTGTCGAAGCATGAATTTATTTTACGTCAAGCGGTGGCATGAGACCACGGAGTGGCACTCTTTTTTCGGTAAAAGCATCAAATTATTTGGTAATTTTTTATTAGCAGCATGTCAAGACATGGCAAAGGGCGTTGCGTGTTGACACGATGGGACCCAGTTGACAATGACAAGACATGGTAAAGGGCGTTGTCAAGGCGGGTCCCTCTATCTTATCGTTTGACAAGCTTTGGTGGGACCGGATAAAGTGATGGAGAAAATCATGCTATTTTATTTATAGGATGTATTAAATGGAATTCCGTTTGTTATGGTTATTTATTAACGGTTCAATCGTGGTGTCGCCGTTTTTCTGTGGTCTCGTGGCTGAAGTTTCAGATTGCTGATCTTGAACACTGAGATAGCCAACCAGATGATGAAGAAAATCTTGACCTACGCCTATTGTAGTGGAGGAAAGAAAACAAGAGAATAAATGATTTAGGTAATTTTACTTAAATTTAGACCAAGTTTAGCATACCTTTTGCCCAGATTTCATTTAATATCCCATCTTGAGGCTGATGTTCTCTTGCTCCCCGAGCCCATTCAACGCTCATTCTACCTCAAAGAGCCTTAACTACTTGTACTGTCCACTGCTCAATCTTGGTTCATATCTTGATTTTGCCTGGGAATCGCGCACACTGAACAGCATTCCTATGGGTCTTGATCGATCCGCTCCGGCGACGATTTTATCTCCCCGAGGACAAACCATTGACTGCAGATCAAATGCTGTGCGGTTCAGCGGATGCGATTGGCTTGGCGGCTCTAGGCGAGCAAAGTTGCTGACGTTCTTCGTGCCAAGCCTCGCCTTAAGCTTCTTTTGATGTTGCGCATCCAAGATGGAGATGGAGATGGAGATGGAGGCCACCCCACGCTACAACCCACCTCTCCAGTCGTCGTTCAGCTTTTCTATCGATTACCTCAATATCAAGAATACGACTAATAACTGTTCTTCTTGAAGAAACTCGTAGCAGTGAGCGCATGTCTTACGCGTCCGATTCACCGCCAAACCTCAAACTCTCTCATCATTTGACTCTTCCAGGGCAAGAAAATCCAAGTTGCATCCCGTGCCTCAAACAAGCTCATCCCAAACACCCTGATTCGCTGGTCCTCCAAGAAAATAGACTCCCCGAGCGTCATGCACGAGTATGAAAGCGGTAATGCTCGACAAATAGTGGCGATGGTCCGACCCCTCTGCTTCGGGTCGTCGGCGCCAATCAGGGCTGCGCACGACGGGGAGAATCGCGATGTGACAGGCTTCTGAGGGTAAAGTACTCCGGTTCTTGGGGGTCTGGAGTTGGAAAAGTTGGCAAGAGGAGGGTGGTGACACGTTGGCAGCTCGGTCAGATAATAGGACAAGAGGCGATATTGGTGATAGGTGACGATATCAGTGGAGGGAAAACGGGGAGAACAGTTCTGCCCTGCGAGATCCGAACCGTCAACGTGCTAATTTGGTGCGTCTCGTGTGACGAGTAGCTTGAATAGTACGAACTCTCGAATAATCCCGCAGTTGATATGCGTGTGACTTGCTTCTGGAGAAAAAAGATCCAGGTCGAGGTGCTGGGATTAACACATTGTGCATAACCATGCTGCACTGACATGAAGTATCACGCATGACTACAGACTGTTCACCCCATTTCTTCAGCAATATTTTATCAAATCGAGTCCGTAACGGAAATATAAACTCTGTACCAATTGGCCAAGTTGATGTTGAACATACCTTCTAGTGATGGGAGAGAAACGAATTGAAGATTACCCTGTAACGTCGCTAGGGGAGTTCCGATTGGCGCTACAACATAGAAGCAGGGGTGCTGTGAAGAATGTTTCTAGCACGTGAAAGTGGCCCAAATGTTTGGTTTCGTTGAGAAGTCCCCTGTTTCTCCCCTACAGGGGATAAAACCGCTTAAACATTATGTTTCAGCGATTGAACATCGCAATATCAACAGGACCATGAATTGAAAGAGAATACGAGAGAACCAAAGACATGCTTCTACCCCCTCCATCGATACCTTCTCCAGGACACGATGGAGTCCCCCCTCCCCCTCCAGGTCCCAAAATTGGCGGGCAGCTAGGCCTGAAATGTCTTTAGGGCAGTCCAATCATGGCCTACGTGGGGGGGCATGTCAATTGGCACCCGCCCTGACATTCAGCGATTGAGGCGCTGGTACTACGCATTGTGAATAAAATGTCAACTACTCCTTGCTTCCAAGTGGCTTCTTTTTTAAAAACCTAGCGACTTGGTGATACTTCTGTATCTTTATTCTTTATTCTTATCTTCAATTGACCTTGACCGGTGTTGTAGCACGACAGCTGGGTGTTATCTTTGCTGGTCTTTTTCAACCCCACAAACACTGGGATATGGCAGCTTGAAAAGTGTCGACTGTTACAAGAGTGAGAGTAAGAGATAGGAATGACACCTCGCTTGGGGATCACAGACTAACATTACCGAGCCCCCAGAAAAGGATATCATCTACTCCGTACTATACGAACTGTAGTGTACGTACGTGGGCGGCCAATTGTTGGGGATAGACAGACAGACATTACCGGACCCGTCACCGACATCTCTTTTAGCCCAGTGGTCGCGTGACCCACCCACCGCTTCATCTCATCTCTACCTCCAGCACAACTACCTACCTACCTCATTCTCTCCCTCCTCCCATTCACAATTTCACACAAATCCCGCCTGGCATCATGTCAATTATCGATGTCAACAAGGATCTCGCTGCTCTCTTCGAGCAGCAGGCCCAAGCTACTCCAGACGCAGTGGCCCTCGAAGATGAGAAGAGATCCCTCACATACGCAGAGCTCGACAGAGAAACATGGGCCCTAGCCGAGCGATTGCGTGACTACGGTGTTGGCCGCGATGATCTCGTCGGTGTCCTCATGGGCAGGAGCGCAGACTACGTTATCGCCGCTCTCGCTGCCCTCAGAGCAGGAGGTGCGTTCCTGGTACTTGAGGTTGCGTACCCTGCTGGCCTCTTGCGAGATGTCATCGAGGATGCGAAGCCAACTGTCATCCTCACCCAGTCTGAGTACTCGGGCAACCTCACCTCTGAAACCCCGGTTATTGTTGTCGATAGTCCCGACAAGTTGGCCAGGGGAGAGATCTCGCCTCATCTGGATGAGAGGAGATCGCTGCCAGAGGATGATGATGTGGAGCGTTTGCTGTTTGTGTCGTACTCTTCTGGTACGACAGGAAAGCCCAAGGGTATTATGAATCCCCACAGGGCGGCAGTTCGCTCCTACGATCTGAGATTTGCTGTTAGTGATCTCAAGCCCGGTGATAGGGTGGCATGTAATGTGTTCTTTATCTGGGAGATGCTTCGACCTCTGATTCGAGGTGCTACAACTGTCGCTATTCCCGACCACGCCAGCTACGACCCACTTGCTCTCGTCGAGCTTCTCTCACAATGGCGAATTACCGATACCCTCATGACTCCTACACTTTTGGCGACAGTTCTGTCTCGGCATCCTAAGCTGGGAGAGCGATTGCCTCATCTTCGCTCGCTATGGTTGAACGGTGAGGTGGTCACTACAGACCTGGTGCGCCGTGCGATGGATGCTCTCCCTGACAGTCGTCTTCTCAACGTCTACAGTGCTTGCGAGACCCACGAGACTGCTGTTGGAGACATCAGAACCTTTGTCGACTTTGACACACGAGTGTGTCCTGTTGGTCCTCCAACGGACCCTGAGCACACCTATGTTCTGGACGAGGCTGGCAACAGAGTCAACCAAGGTGATAGCGGCGAGCTCTATGTTGGCGGTAAGCTTTTAGCACGAGGATACCTCAACCTGCCTGAAACAACAGCCAAGGCATTCCAACCCGATCCTTTCGCTGGAGATAAGGACGCGCGAATGTACCGAACTGGCGATCTGGCTCGCATTCTTCCTAATGGCCTTTTGGAGATTACCGGCCGAGTCGGCGGCATGATTAAGACTCGTGGCTACACTGTCCAGCCCGGAGCCGTCGAGAGCGCCATTCGAAAGCACCTCGCCGTTCGTGACTGTGCAGTCGTAGCTCACGGTGAAGGTCTGGAGAGACAGATTGTTGCTTACATCGTACGTGAGAAGGGTGAGACTAGAGATCGAACCATTCCTCTCGTTGATGAATATGGCTACAGCCCCGTCGCCCGACGTGCCCTCACCGACCATCTCGCCCACTACATGATTCCCTCAGTTTGGGTTGAGCTAGAAGAGCTCCCTACACATGGCGTTTCTGGAAAGGTCGATCTCAAGGCTCTGCCTGCACCACCATCTCCAAGATCACCGAGACCTGTTGAGAAAAAGAAGAAGGAACATAATATCAAGGTCAAGACCGAGACTGTCATTCAGTTATGGGCTGCGTCGCTTAACATGCCCGCCAGCGTCATCACACCGAAGCACGACTTTTTCGACCTGGGTGGTCACTCGCTCGCTCTCGCTGACCTTGCTGGCCGACTTACCAAGACTTTTGGCTTTCCTGTACCTCTGGCTCCTCTTGCTGGAACACCGACTCTCGAGGGACATGTTTCAGCTATCAAGGCTGCTCGTGATGGCCACACTGCTGCGGTACAGGCTGATCTCCCCGCTGTTCTTCGCGCAGACTCCATACTCCCTGAAGATATTCAGGGTAATGGCACTCCTATGCGTGCGCTCAGAGATGCTGAGACTATTCTCCTCACTGGTGTTACTGGGTACCTTGGTGCTTTCCTCCTCAAGAACTTGGTCGATTCTACAGATGCGCAGATCATTTGTCTCGTGCGATTCCCTGAACCTGTTGAGGACTGTGCACCCGCTGGTATGGCACGTATCCGAAAGAACTTGATCGATCTCGGACTCTGGGAGGATTATCTCCTGGAGCGCATTGAGATCCTGCCTGGTACTCTTACCCGAAAGCGTCTCGGTCTCGCCCCTGATGTCTTCGATGAGCTGGCTACTCGTGTGCAGGTCATTGTTCACGCTGCCGCTACCGTTAACCTTGTCTATCCTTATGCTGCGCTGCGAAATGCTAATGTCATGGGCACGCGTGAGATTCTTCGTCTCGCTGGCCGTAGCGGCGCAACTGTCCATCACGTTTCTACCAATGGCGTTCTTCCACCTTCGCATACTGGTTGGTGTGAGGATACTGTCATCGATGTTGATGATGTTCCTACTAAGCTGTTGGATGGATATGGCCAGACCAAGTGGGTTGCTGAGAAGCTTGTCAACGAAGCTAGCCGTCGTGGTATTCCCGTGCGCGTATACCGCCCCGGAACCATCTCTGGCCACAGTGTCTCTGGCTCAACCAACGCCTGGGATTTGATCAACGCCATTCTCATCGAGTCCCTCCAACTTGGTCGTGCTCCCGATGTTGAGGGCTGGTATATCGAGATGACCCCCGTGGACTTTGTCAGCGACGCCATCGTCACCCTCGCAAACCACACCAACGACACCGAGCAAACCATGTACCATCTCGGCGACCCTGCTCCCGTTCCCTCTGGAGAGTTATTCGCATCCCTAGCCAAGCTGGGCTACCCTACCGAGACTCTACCATGGGACGACTGGGTTGCTCTGTGGTGGGAGAAGCGCGGTAACAGAAAGACCGGCGACGATCCTTTCACAGTCGACATCCTCCGTGGTGGTATGCCCAGCGTGGAAGTCCTCAAGTCAGTCATCGTCCTCAAAGACGGCAAGACACAGCCTACACTCGACAAGTACGACGTCCCCCGTCCCAAGATGAACGATGGTCTTCTCGAGATCTACATGCGACATTTCTACGCCCGCGGTTGGCTCTCCCGCCCTCCTCGTCGCGAACAAGTCAACGGCGTCGCCAAGAAGTGCCGCAAGGGCCGTCTCGCAGGAAAAGTCGCCGTCGTCACAGGCGCATCTTCTGGAATCGGCGCCGCAGTCGCAGCTGGTCTCGCCAAAGAAGGCGCACACGTTGCCATCGCTGCTCGTCGAACTGAAGCTCTTGAAGGCGTCAAGAAGAAGATCAGCGTCTACGGCGGCAAAGTTCTCATCCACAAGACGGATGTAACAAACAAGGCTCAGGTGGAGTCTCTTATGAAAGAAGCTACTGAACAGCTGGGACCGGTCGATATCCTTGTTAGTTGCGCGGGAGTAATGTACTTCACCATGATGGCGAATAACCAGACCGACGAGTGGGAGCGCACCGTCGACGTCAACTGCAAGGGTCTTCTGCACTGCCTGTCATCCACAGTCCCAGGCATGCTATCCCGAGGCGCAGGCCACATTGTGGCCATCTCCTCCGATGCAGGCCGCAAGGTCTTCCCGGGTCTGGGCGTCTACTCGGCGAGTAAATTCTTCGTCGAAGCGACGCTCCAGGCCCTGCGCCTGGAGACAGCAGGCTCTGGCCTACGGGTCACGGCCGTGCAGCCCGGAAATGTGGCGACGGACCTGCTGGGCATGTCGACGGACCAGGAGGCGCTGAAGAAGTACGGTGAGCCTACGGGTGCCGAGGTCCTCAAGCCCGAAGAGGTAGCTAGCGCCATTGTGTATGCTGTGTGTCAACCGCCGCATGTTGCTGTTAACGAGGTTCTCATTGAGCCTCGTGATGAGCCGATTTAGAATGTTTATGCATGGCGTGAAACAAAATTTGTATCTAGATTTATGATCTCAGGAATATGTTGTCTTGTTTGGTAGGTTAATCGGATCATATGTTGGGATGGAAAATGAGTAGTGTTTGGCTGCATGTTTCACCACGTGGGGGAGGGATGAACTGCAATGCCGTGATGGGTGAAGCATTAATGAGTTTGCAAAACTGATGAATTGACGAAAAGATCTATTAAATTCGTCTCGAGTTGATTGAGAGTTCATCTACACTATTCCGCAGTGACATGCCCCCTGAATCCGAAAATTGTACTCGTCCAGCCGAGGGGCAAGGCCTGTCTGCCGAATTCCGGCTTGTCAATGGACTAATTAATCGTAGGCGGAAGAATAGAATAGACGATGGATGTTTATAATTATGCATAGGTGGGCGTTCCTTGGCCGCATGTCATCCTGAAACAAGGGAGTTGGTGTTTGTCGGAGACGGGTTTCGAAGTTTTTGGGGGAGAGTTTTTCCGTGGATGAGAGGCGTTTGTTTGGAGGGGGATACAGGGCTGGGCTGGTCCACTTTGCAGGGGTTCGTTATGCTTTGGCGATGATGTTATGCTTGTTGTTAGTGCTGAAGCCACTAAACGGGTCGTATCGAATGCGAATTATCTATATGTAGGATAAGTAATTGATCGTCTACATCCTGAGAATAATGTGTTGGTGCTATGCGAAGATAGGAGCAAGTGGTCATCATGAATAAGCGACAAGCCCGGAAAAACCTCTATAATTAATCTCGGCGGCTCAAGACATTTTCTATCATTCCATCTTGAGGCTCAAACACAGCCGTTGGATGTTCCACCAATGATCTTAGCGCCCCTTGCGCTGGCTCCAAACAGGCCCTGACAAGGGGTTGATAGATACAGTGGGGAAGACCTGAGGGCGGTTGAACAGGCCGGACGAATTGTCTTTTGGCAGATTCGAATTCCGGTGAAGTCGGGCCTTGGCGACGGTGTAAGACATGGGGGGACTGACTGAGTGATCGCTTAGAAAGGGAGACGAGATGTTGAGTGTTTGGTTTGGAGAGGGACGAAACGGGATGAGTGACATGTTTTGATGGGAAACTAAACATGTTTGTATGAACAGAGAATTATAATACCAAAGTTGATATGAACTCGGTACAAGTGATAGGAATAGATTGGAGAATATGATTAAGAATAAGATCATAGAGTAACATGATCTGCCTTGCTTCTAGACCGGCGCTTGTAGTCTAAACCCCAGCATCAACTCGCCGTCTGACTTACACCCAACGACAAGGATCACCAACATCAACGAGATTGACTACGGAGCGAGGCCCACGGTCCACCGCCTCGCCTCAGACGCCGAGTATCAGATCCCCATCGCTAAACCCTGTGTAGAAGTCATCCGCCGAGCTGTGTCTCGACTATATATCCAACTTGAGCAACCCTCATTTTTTGCTCCCTTCTCTCTCTTCAACCTCTATTCTTTCACGGACCTCGAAGGACCAGATTCGCCATTCTTTTTTTTCTTGTACTTTTTTGTACTTCACTTTCATTCCAATCATTCACTTTCGTTCAGAGCCTTGACGGCCGTTCAATTCACAAAACCCACTCTTTACAACCTTTACATCTGGTCCTAGAGACTCTCACGAACCAATTCACATAAACTACCTGTATCTTTTAAAGACTTTATATCTACCGCCAAAATGAAGAACGCCGCCGCCCTTCTTACTCTTCTCCCCCTCGTCGCCGCCCACGGCTTCGTCAAGTCTCCTCCCCCCCGCAAGCCCGGCAACGCCTTCAAGGCTGCCTGCGGCGAGCAGCCCTTCTACCAGCAGTCGGCCGACATCAACGGCAACGTCCAGGGCATCAAGCAGGTCGTCGGATCCAACTTCGACGCCAAGGAGTGCAACCTCTGGCTGTGCAAGGGCTTCCAGTTCGACGACAACAAGGACAATGTCCAGAGCTACAAGCTCGGCGAGAAGATTGACTTTGACGTCAACATCGCTGCTCCCCACACCGGTTATGCCAACGTCTCCGTTGTCAAGACCTCCACCGATAAGATGATCGGAGAGCCTCTTATCGAGTTCGAGAACTATGCTGCCAACGCTGGTCTCAACCCCAACAACACTGCCTTCAGCGTCACTCTCCCCGAGAGCTTGGGTGGTGAGTGCACCAAGGCTGGTGACTGTGTTCTCCAGTGGTTCTGGGATGCTCCTGATATCGACCAGACCTACGAGTCTTGCGTCGACTTTGTCGTCGGCGCTGGCTCTGGCTCTGGTTCCGGCTCTGGATCCACCAAGCCTTCTTCCGCTGCCTCTGCTGCCCCCGTTGCTACCTCCGCCCCTGCCGCTGAGAAGCCCAGTGCCACCACCCTCGAGGCCGTCGCTGTCACTTCTTCCGCCCTTGGCCCCGTCTTCGAGAGCGTGACCACCGCCGTTCCCGAGCCCACTGCCACTACCCCCGACGCCGGCGACGACGAGGACTGCGACGACGAGGAGCCCGTTGACGAGGGTGACGATGAGGACTGTGAGGACGAGGACGAGCCCACTCCCTCTGCTGCCGCTGAGACCGGTGATGACGAGGACTGCGATGAGGATGAGGAGCCCGAGACCGGTGATGATGATGAGTGCCCTGCCGACGATGGTGATGAGTACGACACCCAACCCGCGACACCCAGCAACACGGCCCAAGGAATCTCCGCAGCCGCTAACACCGCCGCAGTTACTAAGACTCAGGACAACGCTTACCCCGTGCCCAAGCCCACTGGACAGAGCTCATCTGACAAGACTGGTTCCGGCTCCAAGGGCTCCAACAACAACAACGCTGGTGGCAACAACAACTATGGCAATGCCGGTAGCAACACTATCGTGACTTCATATGTTACTGTTTCTGCTGCCGAGACCCACTACGTCACCGTCACTGCTGACGCTCCTGCTTGCACTGCTTGAGTGTAAGTGGTGATGTGTGTGTATAAGCTTCCTGGGGATGTTGTTTGTTTTCTTGGAGGGGGTATATATTATTCATTTGATGTAGATATTTACTTACGGGTAGCCTCCTGTGGGGGTATTCAATGTGAGATATTTGAGGAATTGTTTCGTTCTTTTAAGTGAAGTTTTATGTTGAAGAATTACGCTGGTAGTGAAGTAGTGGAGGTATTGAGTGCATTGCCTGAATAGGAAATTATCACGGGCCCGGTACGGGGGTGAGACACCGGAGCTCAGCTCCGAATGTCTTGGGCTTAGTGCTAGCCAAGCTCTGTAGCTCAAGGTTAGATATAGCCTATATAAACCCGCGGGCTTTTGTCATTGTCGCAAGTGTTATAACACCGATCACTTTGAACTAAACTCACTAGTATAGGCTATTGATGCACGAGATCAATGGAATGTGTCAAAGACAAGCATTTGGCTCAACAACTTGCTCATGGCAGCTTACTCCCGCCAGCCTACGACTCTTGTACCTCTATGCAATTGGTCCGCACGTACAGGAGCTTGACTCCAGCTCTGCACATTGCTGCAGTGCATCGTGAGCTTCCTTGGCTAGCTTGGTGATGTGTGGCTTATGATGCACCACTTAGGCATTTCCTCCATCTGATTGGAGTGGCTCAAGCTATTCACAAAGATTGGAAGAAACCCGAGACTGCTGCCTGATAATATTACTTTTGGAGGCTTTTCAGCTAAGCCTTTGTCCCGGCCACCCGTTTTTGGCCCTCATTGATCGCCTGCAAAATGATTCAGAGTAATGAAGAAGCAGTCCTCGATCCGTGATACAAATACCTATTAACCCAACTTGCGTCACTCCATGACATCAATACTGTACTGTACCTTACAGATAATATTTACTCACCTCAACTATACATATGCGTGTTTGTGTTGATGGATGGATGGATCCCTGCGACGAACACTTCATCGTGCTTCTGAAAATGAGACACATCATTTTTGTCTCAGACTTAGATCCCTGCGGGGCACAGAAGATCATTACTACATAGTTCGGTAATCGATGCATGATACGTAAAAAGACCAAACAACACCCAACAGCTGAAGAATGCGTCATTTTTCTTCTTCTTCTTCCTGTAATCTAACTCCAAGTCAATCAACCGGCAGGGAAAAAACGTGCATTGAGCAAGCCACCAACACAATGGGACCACCTGTCGTGTATTCCGAGTCCGCGTCGCCGGAAACTGAACCAAACGAGCAGATTCTCGCTGATCTGACCGATGATGAAGATGGAGAGTCGATTTCTGGTGATATGTCGACGGTGTCGATAACGAGCAGTATTCTTGCGTACCGAAATCGCTATGGGAGGACGTATGAGAATAGTCAGTCGACCGAGTATTGGGCGCCTAATGATGCGCAGCAGAATCATGGTCTGGACCTCACGCATGTCGGACTGTTCTTCACTCTCGATGAGAAACTATTTCTTGCACCTATTGAAGCACCGAAACGTGTGTTGGATATCGGTACGGGGACGGGGATTTGGGCGATTGACTTTGGAGATGAATACCCAGAGGCTGAAGTCACAGGCACAGATCTAAGTCCTATCCAACCAGTCGTGGTTCCTCCAAACGTCAAGTTCGTCATTGAAGATTGTCTCCTCGACTGGACGTGGCCTGAAAACCACTTCGACTTTATTCACATCCGTGCTATGTATGGCAGTGTTCCCGACTGGGTCAACCTGTACAGCAAGGCATATACACACCTTGCACCAGGAGGTTGGATCCAAGATCTAGAAATGGACGTCAAGCTCCAATCCGACCACGTCAAGTTACCCCCCGACCACGTCTTCAACACCTGGGCTGATGCATTCTACACCGCCGGTGAGAAAATGGGCCGTTCATTCGCCGTTTCCAAAGGGCATACGATGCGCGATAACCTCAAAGCAGCAGGCTTCGTCGACATCGTGGAGAAGAAGATCAAGGCGCCCATGCACTTGTGGCCCAGTGACCAGAGGCTAAAACGAGCAGGAGAGTTGTTCCTAGAGGCTCTGGAGCAGAGTATTGAAGGGTATGCGAATTTGCTACTCATGGATCTGCTAGGGTGGTATAGAGAGGAGGTCCAGGTGTTGCTAGGGATGTTTCGTAAGGAGATGAAGGATAAGAGTAAATGTGCATGGATTGAGACGTGAGTTGGGTCCTTATTAGAGGAGCGGATGTGGGTTTGCTGACGATCTACAGGACTGTTGTGTATGGGCGGAAACCTTTTGGTGACGAGACAACGACGAACTAGACGACTCTAAGGGTAGGATTGAAGAGATCTTCTTTGGTGACAATCCATGGGGAAGACTTGACCAGCACTAGAGAGACAAGTCTCCCCGGAAGTCTGCCGGTAAAGGACAACAGCAGACCACGATCCGCAGCTCGACTTGAGGCTGCTTGGAGTGATGCTGGATATCAGCCCAGCGCCCATCTTCAGCCTCATCCGCGCCTCGCAAAAACACAATCTACGACACAACGCCTCGCCCATATTCCCGTCACAGTTAAGCTCTACCCAATTCCCGTCAACCAAGACATCTAAACCTCTTTTGTAAACTACAGATGGGTGGCTCCTCACTTCCCGTCCCACCCTTCCGCCCACCATACCAAAAGCAGCCCATTTAACTCAAGCCTCATCTTGATCAACTGATTGACAGGTCACTTCCTGCCGAGACAACCGAGATCTATGATTCAATTTTAAACCATGGCGGCCGAACACAAAATGCCTGAAACGATCATAGGTGCGTAGGGGAAAAGGGGGAAGGAATGTGGGCTGTCTCAGGGAGAAGCTTATCGGAGTTGGGTGGGAACTAATCCGGTAGTTCAGGTTCTGCAGATCTGCGATTTGGGGTGGGCATGGGAATGTGAAAAGACGGTTATCTGTCACTGGTGGTGAGGGATTGATGGGACTTGGCATAGTAGAGAGGAGAGGAGATTGGGCTCAGCTCTGATGCTTTCGGGGGGGAGGGGGATGAACTCGCTGACACTGCGGTCATCATCTTCAGCAGAGTTTCTAAAGACAAAAAGATATAGTGATACAGTAGATAATCACTGGTAATAATTATTTATTGATGTTTGATACTGCTTTGATGCTCTCTTGTAAGACTCATCCCATACCCAACAGAAACAAGATCTTCAGCCATGATAATCGCCCGCAGCGATCGCCATCTTCTCCCCCAATACCAATATGCCCAAGACCAGGTTACACCAAACTCTTCATCTAACACCAAGCTTTTCTGAACGAGGGGGCAGGCTTGGCCGGAAAGAAAAACACCAAGTTCAAAGCCTGCTGTTTCTGGCATGAGTAGCACCCAGTATTTTCTTTCCCCCTCGACGCAGGGGGGGAATGCTACAGCCCAATCTAAGGTTTAACCTCAGGAACTTGCAGATCCTCCCGCGTTAAGCTTTACATCCCCTGCGGAAAAAGGACAAGATCGGCGCTGATGATGTACCGTTGATGAGATGCAAGTCAAGCCAAGCGTGTTCCCCCAGAGTATAAGGCTGTGATGTCCTCTCCATGCCAAGAACTCCCCAGCTCTGCTCCTCATCCCCCTTATCTTTCGTTAAAATTTTCTTCTTCTTCGGGAGTTTGTTCATCATGAAGTTGACACTCTTCCTCACAGCCGCGCTCTTCACTGATGTCTTGGCTGCGCCCCTGTCCAAGACAGTCATCGTCAGAGATGAGACACTTGCAGCTCGCCGTCTACCAGACTTTGCTACACCGCGCATTGGCGTCACTGTAGCTCCAGTGAATAAAGGACCCACTTCTCGCGTCAAGCGCTCGATCAGCCGCAAGGGTATGAGCTTGGTTAGCTTGGTAGATCGTGTTGCTGAGAAGATCAAAGAGAGATGTGATGATATCGGTATGTCGAGTATACCCCCTGTCACTCCATTTACTAACAGACGGCAAAGAATCTGTTTTGGAGGAAACTAAGGTTGAGAGACTATCGAAGGATAAGGCTGTGCACAAAGTCGTTCGCAAGATGAACAGCATCAGAGCAACACTCTCCCGAACAGTCTCCATCATGGACAGGAGTCCAACTCTTGATCTTACTCAAGACGATAGTCAAACTCTTCTCAGCAATGTCTACATCATCACAAAAGAACTGCAAGCCACAGTCAAAGACTCCGTCACCACGCTAGGAGGAACAGGAGCTCGCTCCATGTCTCGAGCAACGCACATGCTCGCCGATGTCCTCAGCAACATTGTCACCATCAACCCAGACATCGCCTCAGACGTTTATCGCAAGCTATCGCCTATCTTCTCCGATGTGGTTTCTGCCGACGAGAAGGACTTGCACGTTTTCATCATGAGCTCAGTGACAGAGTTCTTGTCATCCATCAAGCCCGATGATCTTGACTCAGATACTGCCTGTAGCTCTGGAGATTGTTTCAACAGTCCAAACGAAGAGTTGAAGTGAAGGGCGCAAATTGTTTCATTTAGGTTATTTTGTGTGTAATGAGAAACGGCCGGAATAATGACAGCAACATGGAATGGAGTATAGGAATCTTAAATCATCACGATCTTTACGAAACTCAACTGCATAGCATTTTAAGATCTTAGCATAACCCTCACTTAATTTATTTTGTCACAATAACAACCTGCATTCAAGCCAACAAATGATGAGGAATTGCAGTTGATATCCGTGGTTGACAACCATCCACAGACTGGTGTCCGTCGTCTACGGGATCTACACAGAAGCTATAAAAAATAGACTAGTTAGCCTCGTCACGGCCCGTGTATAGCTCGTTGGAGATAACCCGGGCATCATAATATGTTTAGCATCAAAGCAACACGCCTCGACACAACGTCTTATAAGTAGCAGCAACTAATATTAGCTGCCGTTGAGCCGTCACAAGTATGCAACGTTTGGAAACTAACAGGGTCGATATCAAGAGATCCTATCGTCTACACAAATACAAGCAAGGAAAATAAGGAGTTATTGCGCTGCCTTGCTACCTAGTTAAGATGCCACAGTCGTCAGATAAACCCGACTTCAAGAATAGCAATATGTAGAGTATTACTCCCAATCCCAGATAACCACCCTATCCAAAACGCCATCCCAGCTATCAATTCCAATCGTACATATCTAACAATCACTCCTATCTCACTCCCCGTCTCTCCCCCGCCCTCGCAAGTCTCTCCTTCGCCGCCTCAACAACACTCCTCCTCAACGGCTGCACCTCTCCATCTCCCTCATCCTCACCCTCCTTCACAACAGTCCACTTCTTCGCAGAACCCTGCATACCCGCCCACAGATCCGTCGGCAGAAACTCCCCCACGTCCTGCCGAAACGCCTCGCGCGACACGCGGTCTGTCTCGAGGAGCTTGTCCACGTTCTCTTGCGCTTTGCGCCAGATGCTGCGCACGCGATCGTCTACCGCGCGACGCCGCTCGACTTCGAGAATCAGACTATCGTACGCACTTGCGTAGCGCTCGTAAAAGTCTTTGAGCTGCTGCATCTCTTGCAACTTGGCAAAGACGCTCTCCTTTTCCATGTCCCATCGTGTTTTAAAGTCTCCCTCGGCCGCGAGGTAGTCTGCGAGTCGATCGCCGATATCGCCCAAAATAGCGTATGCCTGTAGCATGCCCGTGTAGGCCTGTTTTGAGATGTCGTGCTGTTCCTGCAGCACTGTGTAATCCTGCTCCATTGCCGTGAGGCGCTCTTGTATCTCCTGCACCACGTCGTCGACCTCGCGTGCGTCCTGCACGACGACTTTTAACATCTCAGCTCGGTCTTTCGCCGTTTTGGGTTCGAGGTCGGACACATTAGACTCTTGTTCGGCGATGACGCCCGAAATGGAGACCCCGTCATTTCCTTGGTATTGTGTAGCCTCGGCAGCTCTACGGCGAGCGAGAGCTACGCCGCCTTCGGTCGTTCGGATCGCGGTGACGCACATGTCGAAGTGATGGTTCAGCGATGCGAGGAGCTGCGCCATGTTGGCTGAATGGTCGACTAGACTCTCGAGGATCTCGCCGGCCGATGGATTATTGCCCTGTGGTATATCCTGTATGCTGGGCGTATCGGCCACCACTTTCTTCAGGTTCCGGATGTCGTTATCGAAACGGAGTAGATCTCCGTCAAAAGATTGCTGAATAGCCTGGTCGGTGTCAGCGCATGACTGGCGATGCCTTTTGCTCGGTAGCTTACCTGTAGCTCCTGGATACTCTGCTTCATCGCCTCGCGCACGCCATCGACGCCCCCTTCATCAATAAAATCAAGAAGACTTCGTCTCTCTTCTCCCTGAGGTCTAAAAACACTCTCAACCCCAGTCTCGCGCAGCATCTCCATAGTATGATCAAGCTGCCCATCGACCAAGTCCATCGACTTGACCAGCTTTCGAAAGTCCTTCTTTCCCCACTCATAAGTGCTCTGCAAGCTCCTCCTAGTTCTCACAAGAATCGCCGTCTGATCCAGTATAGACGATCGTAAGAAGCCCGCTTGCGCAGCTAGGATGGATACATCATCATGTGACTGCCTAGCATCATTCGCGATCTCATTCGCACGGAGAACAAGAGTCATGGAAGAAAGCGATCGTTTCGCGACGAGGAGGTGGTTAACGAGAGTGTCGATATCGATAGAGGGCGCGGTTGAAAGTCGAGATTGTGTCGCTGATCGTGGATGCGAATGTCCAGACGAGGCTCCGGATGAGTCGCCATGACTACGGCGCAAAGAGCTTTTGGAAGAAGAAGAAGCCATGTTGAATGTGATATAGGTAGGTAATGTTAGATACTAGTATTCACCCATGACTACATGATGGGATCGATAATAATAGATGGTACAAGAAAGATAAAGAAAGTAATAATGGTAATAATTACACGAGATGAAAGGGAAGAAGAAAGTTGAGATACGGACCAAACGGGGGAGAGCTTGAACGATGACGGAACTTGCTTGGGGTGCGATAAGCTAAGCTTCCGTTATCGCACCCACTTTCCATGAAGGTGCCTAGGCTCCACACAGTCTAGGCAGCTGACGCCTCCAAAAAAGCTCGGTTACAGGAGCTGACTCGTGATTTCCAGGGACTAACCTGGCCCGTCTAGGCACGTTTAGCGCATGGCCACAGGCTGTCTCAGGACCTGCAGACTGCAGTCCAAACTGTTTGCGACCTGGAACGTGGAATTTGCATTCCTGTTTGTGTTTGTTTGCACGTGGAGAGGCTGATGCCGCCATTTGTGTTACTTTGTCGCAAGTCTCACATCAATCAGCTCAAAATGGTATCATTCAGGAAACTGAAGTTGTTTGTAATTGTGATTCCTTGTTCAAAACATTCTTGATATCTCTGCTAAACAAAAACGGTTCATGTCATCATTCCTGAAAGAATCCCAACACCTGCGCCTATCATCCTTCCATTCATCCTATTCCCAAAATATCAAGTATTAACCTATAATCTATATCATCTCGATACCGTATACCCTCGAGTCATGATCATTCTAGAATCTCTAATACGCTCTCAAACAGAATTCCATAAGCTCAAGCCTTATCGGCTAGCAGCAGGGAACTCCAACCTCCGATCATGCTCATAAGGTGTCGGGGCTGGAGAATTGACCCTCGTCGTAAAAGCAGAGTCAATGTGGAAATAGCTCTGGATAGAGGAATACTTCTCTCCAGATGTATTCTCATCTTCCACGTATTTCCCGTCTTTGCGGATGACGGGGGGATACGACCTGTCGTCATCCTGCTTCGTCTTGGAAGCATCCTTGTCGTCGGCTCGTCCACCGCCCGCGTTGGACTGAGCGTTGTCGAGATCTGCGGCGCCCTTGGAGCCCATGCCGCCCTCTAGAAGCTCACCGCCTTCCATGACGGTGCGCAGCTCCAGGTTCTCGTCCTTGGAGTACACGCGCACGCCGACGATGCAGATCGCGTTCCAGGGCTCTGGCATCTTTTCCTCCTCCGAGTCGTAGTCGTCTTGGGCGGCAGCTTGGTTGGCTTGTGTAAGGCGAGGCTTGCGAGCCATGTCGTCGCTGCTGTAGAGAGCTTCCCAGTCTTCAACGGGAGAGTCGGATGACTCGCCTGCAGAATCGTAGGCAGGCCGAGGGCGGATAGGGAAAGGCTCTTCTTCCTCGATGGGAGCTGGAGGTCCTCCGCTGACTGGAGGAACTTCCTGCTTCTCTTCAGCACCCTCGGCTGTAGAGTCCATAGACTTGGGAGTCAAGTGAGGCGATCCAGTTGAGACGGAAATAACCGCGTCGTCATGATCCTTGTGGTGCTCATCAACGACGACAGGCTCATCCTTGTCTTCCGAAATCTTGATCTCCTCAGTCTTCTGTCTCAAAGCCTCATCATCAGCTTCTTGAGCCCTCTTTTCAGCTTCAGCAGCCTTCTCAGCCTCAGCCTTAGCAAGCCTCTCCTTCTTCATCTGCTCGCGCTCAGCCTTGACCTTGGCGTTGAACTCCTCATCAAGACGGTTCTGCTCAGCCTCCCACTCTGCGCGACGTCGCTTTCTCTTGTCCGCGTTCTTCTTGGTCTGCTGCTTGGTGACGTCGCGGTTGGTAGCGCGCTTCTCCCACATGCGGCGACGCTCCTTCTGACGACTGGCAGATGCCTTCTTCTGATCCTTTTTCTGTCGAAGCTTGGTGACCTTGTCCATGTGGTCCCAAGCCTTGCTGTGGGCTAGATCATAAGCGTAGCCAACCTGAGCGAGCTTCTCATTCTCAGTTCTGTCGGCAGCCTCGCGCTTGACGACCTGCTCGACAGATTGAGCGTTGGAGTCCCGCTCGCCAGTGACCTTGAGGTAGACGACATAGTTGCCGGCAGGGAGATCAGGTAGCTCAACAGAAACTGAACGCTCCATGAGATAGTTGCCGTGGGACCGGACAATGTAGTCCTCGGCATTGGGGCTGTCCTCGTAGTGAAGTCGGAAGTGAAGACGGAAGGAGTACTGTCCATGAAGACCCTTGAAATACCGACCGTCAAGCTGTGAAAGAACCAGAACAAGAGGCGAGTCCTTGGTCAACTTGATGTGGAACTTCTCATGGTAAGCCGCCTTCCACGGAACATCAACGCCAATCCAGCGCTGGCAGCATCGCCAGTCTCGATCGCGGAAGAGTCGAGTACGGTCGAAGTGAGAATATTTCCGAATAAGATCCTCATAAGAAATCCAGAAAACAGAGTCGCTGCCGAACTTGTGGTCCATCTCCTCCTGCACCTCGGTAGTCCACTCCTTGGAGCCATCACTCCAAGCTCCCTCCCAAATACCCTTGCGGACCTTACCCCAAGGATTGCGAAGCTTGACCAAGCGCTGGCCAGACTTTAGAGTACGAGCCTCCATGACGACATAGGCGTGCCCTTCAGAGATGCCATTGCGCTCACCGTATCCGTGCTCAAGCAGACCAGTAGAAGCGCCAAAGAGGAACTCATCGTTGACTCGTGACATCTCCTTATCCCAAAACTCATCGAT